>NC_052308.1:13950167-13995403 GCF_016432855.1 Salvelinus namaycush
TATTTAACTTTTTGGACTTTTCATCTGAACTTTCGCCTGGACTTGCCCGCGCCTCCTGAGTTTGGATTTGTGAACTAAACGCGCAAACAAAAAGGAGGTATTTGGACATAAATTATGGACTTTATCGAACAAAACAAACATTTATTGTGGAACTGGGATTCCTGGGAGTGCATTCTGATGAAGATCATCAAAGGTAAGTGAATATTTATAATGCTATTTCTGACTTCTGTTGACTCCACAACATGGCGGGTACCTGTATGGCTTCTTTTTGTGTCTGAGCGCCGTACTCAGATTACTGCATGGTGTGCTAGCGGAACCCCTAGCCGTAAATTAACTTCTCTGATCTACAGATACCGGATGCGGGTTTAAATTCTACAACATACGGTGATCGCCACAAATAGTCAAATTAAACATTCCTGAAAATACAAGTGTCTCACATGCTTCAAAAGCCTAGATTCTTGCTAATCCAACTGCGTTGTCAGATTTAAAAAAGGATTTACTGCGAAAGAATACGATGCGATTATCTGAGCACAGAGCCCCATACCAAAATACTTTTTCAACCAGCACAGGCGCAACAAAATCACAGATTGCAATGACATAAATCGTTTACCTTTGAAGATCTTGCTCTGTTTGCAATCCCAAGGCTCATTGTTACACAATGAATGGTCTTTTGTTCGGTTAAATCCATTTTTATAGCCTAACACGAAACATTTTGTGAACGCTTATCTCGTTGAATTTCGTGTCATTCAATTTTCGACGAAACATTCGATGTAAATACACAGAATAAACCTGACTTTATCCAGTCATGTTTGGTTTCCTTGCAATCAACTGTTTGTTTGTAACACAACCAAACTTGATGGGTCATTTCGCGGGACGTATTGACCCAAAGAAACCGATTGGAAGACAACAAGTAACGACCTCATTGTGCACCAATTATATGACCGCTGTTTCGTTGATTGACTGTATTTTAACCCAATGACCACTGATCGTCTTGAAATCTAGCTGGGTAGATAGCCAATGAGCAGAGGTAAACGGCAATATGTAATGTTTGTGTTTTGGAAGACCAACCCATGTAGTAAACTCCGGCGTAAAGACCGTCATTCGCCATTGAAGATTCATACTGGAAGGAGCCAAACTCATTACGCACAGCACTGTTTCGGTAACAAGCATCTTCAGCTGTTTATTATATCGAATATCATGGCGAATAAGTCAGGGAAAGCTAAATCTAAGACTAGATATACGAATGTAGACAAAATTATAGAGGAATTGATCGTGAAAGTGAAACATATGCTTTTGGAAGACGACTCAGTTAGCAACCATGATTCAAATGGAAGCATATTTTTTGAACGGAGAGCACATTGTTTTGGACTGGTAAGTTCTTCTCATGCTAATGCCGTTGTTTGAAATTAATAATATAAAATATTATTTGTGATTGTTTTTACATTTTATTTGCAATATATACAAATTTAATGAAATGTGTAAAGTACACATTGGCTATACTTCCTCCAGCGGCATGCTTCCTCAACTCAGTCTACATATTATGGATTAGAGGGAGCATGGTCGAGATGCGTGTGTCTGCCGCCAACGTGTCCATCCCCCTCTGAAGCTGGTTCATCCAGCTGGACCCCTGCTGTCTCTGGCTCCACACCTCCCGGGCCATCTAGAGGTAAACTGTTCATATTTACTCTTGAGGGCTATATAAATATATTTGATTTGATAGAGGACTGAGGGTCTTCCAAATATTGAAAGTGTGTAAATAGTTACCCATGTTATTTTGTAAATGTATATTTTTTTTTTCTTCATATTTTTTCCCCATTTTTTCCCCTCCATTTTTTGGGGGGGTGTGTTAGAATACCATTTTGGTATTTTGTATATAGTTATTTGTTTCAAAATGTATACCTTCACCAATTTGGCCACTTGGGTACACTTGGGCTACTTGTGTGGGACACCTGGGTGACTTCATGATAAATGTTATGTAGCACACTCATTTTGGAAGTTATCATTCTGAAACTTTGCACAAGTACTGTTGCCCTCTTATGTTTTTCACTGAAATTGTCCCCATATTCATATCTGAATGTTTGTTTTATCTTGTTCATTTTAAAGATGATGATACAACAATTAAAAAGAAAAAATGTATGTTTTTTTCATTGTATTATCTAAACCAGATCTATTGTGTTATATTCTCCTACATTCAATTCACATTTACACAAACTTCAGAGTGTTTTCTTTCAAATGGTACCAAGAATATGCATACCCTTGCTCCTGGGCCTGAGCTAGAGGCAGTTAGATTTGGGTATGTCTTCAGGCGGAAATTGGAAGAAGGGGGGGGGGGGGTAGCTGTAAGAGGTTTTAAACAAAAAAACGATGTTTCTTGTGAGAATTTGCAAAAAAATGTAATTCACTACTGAAAACACTACCAAGATTATAATTTAGTTCAACTACCACCAACTGCAAAATATAGTAGAGCTATATGTAGTTCACTACTCCCCAACTGACGACACAGGACATTGATCCAATGGAATATAAGTATGGATCAACATCAGGTAGACCACAACACAGCCATAGGCTAATCATTATTAATGATGCACCAAGTGACAGATATGAATCACGTCAAGACAGCCAGAGATGATTCATACACTGTCAGAGGGGAGTCACAAGTAGATTGAGAGACAAATCAGGGATAAGAACATGTTCCTCTCATGGCTGCCTCCAAATGAAATGACTGCCTGCTACCATATTCAAAATACATGATAAAAACATGGCGACAATTGCAAATGTGTTGTTTTCTGTGACTATGTCAAACAAGCCTGTTCAATAGCAACAGCTGGTTGGTCGACGTTAAACCACACTGTATCACTGAATGACTTGGGAGAGGATTGACCTCAACCTCTCTGGGGCAGACAGCGTTAAATGACTGGAAGGTTATTGATCTGCAAAGTGTACATTTGGAGTTGGGGATGAGCGTGTTTAAAAAGGGGGAAAGCAGCTAAGCACAATGACTGCAGGCTCTTCAGCAAACAGTTCATTTGGCCGGCTAAAAATCTATACCTCCTCCACAAAGATGACAAAGGGGGAAGGTTACACCACTATACATCCTTCTACAGTACATAATTGGAAAAAGACTACAAGCATTCAATAAGACTAACAGTAAACACAGTTGATTAATGGGTCTTGTCATGGCATTGTATTGATTAAAAATTATGGCACTCAACAGTATCATGATTAATGAAGACCATAGATCTTCATTCTCTGGAAATATGGAAGACGTTTTATAATACTTATCTTGAAAAGTGATATGCTTTCCGTGTTTGGAGATGTACATTGTATGGGTATCTGAAATCTCTTACAATGGAATTAGGAGTCTAAGGATAGCACGTTCATTAGGTCACCAGCACCAACCAGCTCCCCATCCCCCAAGCCGAACACTGCCTCCACTGTCTGCCCCTACTACTTCCCTGCCTGCTCCCCAACTCAATATTGAAACCAGTAAACAAAAAATCTTCTCTCCAGCCTTTAAATGAAGATAAACAAGGGCAAAAAGCCCCAATTAGCCGCCTTTGAGGATGTGGGCTTGGTGGAGAGAGGACGTTACCTCCAAACCATTCACCATGGTTGGTTCCTCAAAGAGCTGCTCAATGCATCCTATAGTCTAAAAAGGGTGAAGGCTATACATAGCATAACACTATTAATTCATGACTTTACACTAGCCGGTCTCCAATGAGCCCTCAGAAAGTGCCGAGGTGGCAGAACAGAGCAGGGATAGCCATTATGATCTGGAACAGTGACGCTCCAATGATGATAGCTGGTGGAGTTCTAGAATGCTGTGCTCTGCATTCTACTCACAATGAGCCCAGAGCCTTCAGGCTCCTTTTTGACAGTGGGGTCTCCCTCTGGGGTCTCTGCTGCTGATGGGCCTGTCTCTCCTCATTCACCAGCCCAACAGGGAGGAACCGGTCGGCCAAAAAATATAATCGCTGTGGCGCAGCAAAGCACTGGAGCATAGAGCATAGAGCAGAGATAGTATTTTTTCTGTCTGAACCAACCTCTTTGATTGAGTGGGTTGCTGCTATCCTTATATGCAACATCTCAAGGCACTCAGCTTGTACACTTTAATGTAAAGGATGTGGTGTTAACATGTTGGTTGAGGAAAGCCATTTAGGGGAAAAAAATGTACCACACCGATACATTTGCACTCATTCATAAAAACCTTAAACCAAACTGAAATATGGAGGAAAGAACATTTAGTCACGTGCCGTTTGCAGACTCCGGCATCTGGATTCCACTAATGGAACAAATCAAAGCATCAGACTGAAATTGCCTCTCTCATCACCCAATCTATCGTCCAGTGATAGTGACAGAGAGACACGGCTCTTTAAATCAGCCATCTCCCCTCTTTCCAGCAGCAGCAAGAAGCTGAAGGAACACAGGCCAATGTATGAGGCACTCTGTGGGGGGAAACTATTTTGATATTATTTGCTGCTCATGTTGAGGAAAACAAATCCCCCTTGGTTCCTGTCTGAGCTGAGGTAAGAGAGATCTCCCTGGCTGAGCGAGGTAATGGAAGTCCCCCTTAGCATGCACCGCTAGTACTAGCACTCCCTGTGTTGGCTCGCAGTCTCAGCCCCACTTCACAGCCTCATAGCTCACAGACAGGTAGACGTGACTCCACTGATAATGCTGAGAAACACAAGAACATATGAGAACACTGTTTTGACTCATCCTCTTTGTAGTATGCATAAGTAGACACACAGGTCAAATGTTACAACAGAGAGACTCTGATTGTTGATGTTCTTGTTCGCTGAATTCATAGGGTGGAATGTTAATTGAATTAACATCAGCCATAACTAATTTGACCCATTGAGTTGCTTAGCCTTGATACTCACTTGCCTGCATGTGTTCCGGAATATGCTAACCACCCACTAGGCACAGACGTCAATTCAACGTCTATTCCATGTTGGTTCAACGTAATTGCATTGATATGGCGTGGAAACAACCTTGATTCAACCAGTGTGTGCCCAGTGGGCAGGCACTAAAATGTAGTAAATTGAGTAAGGGTTCCAAACCTTATAATCACTTAAAATGCTTTATCTGAACAATAGGGACAATTTAAACAGTTAATTTAAGTTAATTCCTAACACCTTCCTCCTACTGGGGCCATGTGGGCCCTGAGAGACTGAATTGAAAAGTTGTTTACTGTTTTGGACTGTGAAGCCCACTGGCAAGGAGGAGTATATTTGGTCCAAATGGTGCTGAACCGTGAGGGTTATCAATATGGGGGGAACAGTGGTGCTACTGTTCAGAAGCACAATCAGAATGAAAGCTTTTCGAGGGCCAGCAAACCATGTCCATGTTCACTGGAAGGAATGCAGACTATTCTCTAATGAATGGGGAAGAGTTTGTCCGAGTGCCCTTCATACACTGGCATAAAGAGATAGGATAATGCAGGGGGTTAATGGGTGAGCTGGCACACTTAGAGCTCTACTCAAGCTCTACTCACGCCACAGGTGGTTGGGGTGAGCGGGGTGGGGTGAGCAGAGATTGTTTTTTCACTCAGAGGCAAAAAGAGGGAGGGTAACTAAGGGAGCCTCTGTGAGTCAGTAATGACATTAGGTACGGACCAGCAGGCGGGAACCTGACTGTGGTCCATACCCCCCAAACTCTCTCTGCCTCCAGTGCTAGTGGATGACTCCAACAGGAAACAGGGACATCCTAAACACAGGTCTCCTGCTGCTACAGAGGGACCAGGCAGTACTTAAACATGCTCCAAACATCTCAACTGCAGGTGAGTTAACCCAGGGGTGGGGACATGGGGGCCATACAAGTGTGTTCAGCAAGAAGGTGAGGGCCCCCTAGGCATAAAGCATTTGTGGACAGGTTTGTTGTGTGAGAATATATGGGCCAGAGCCACAGGCACCTCACACTCTGATAGTTTCATCACATGTTCCTAGTGGCACAGGTTGCCAATGGAAACGGGCTCAGCTGCAGCCAATAGTAGCAAGGAATTACTGAGGTGTAAAATAATTTATAAACAGGAAGCCTAATTTACTTAGGCTATAGAAGGGAAGAGTTAAATGCTAAGTGCCTGAGGGAATTGGTAGGTCCCCAAGGCTGAGGTTGTCAATCATACCTGGTTTCTGGTGATAAACCAGAGCTCACCCTCTGTAGACCCTGTCATTTTATTGAGCAACATGCTCTCCCAATTACCATGAGCCCCAGTCTGGCACCTTTAACCCCTGCATTGATTACTGTGTGCACAGGTTGAGGAGATTCTGGAGCAGAGGCAATAACTGTCAAATGGTGACGAGAGCTGCAGGCTGATCCATATAAAGCCTCTTATGTCAGGCACATTGTTCGTTCGCACAATATTTTGTGTTTAATTAATTCATGAGAAAAGTAATTGTGTGTATGATGCTGAATAGATAAAAAGCTCCCTATTCAGACAATAATTGGTCAGACAGTATGATTGCCTGTGCCTGTAGAATACGGTTTGATCTGAAAACAAAAGACAACTTAAGATGACGGCATAGGATACAATAATAGCGCAGGCAACATGTAGACATGCTTGCACGACAGTCTCTCTCTTTATCTCTCTCTCTCCCTCTTCAGAGTGTACAATTAAACACATCGGAATGACATTAACGAATTGGAGCTGTGAAAAATCAGTTCCATGGAGTGTTGTCATTTGCGAGTAGACAAAATAATGCCTACAAAGCTGCGGCTGCATCCCAATTAGCTATATTCTAGTGTTTGAAGTAACTCATGCAACAGAAGGCCTACCTGCCGCTTGCACCGGAAAAATGACACACAGTCTGACTCTGAGAGAAGCCACAGGAAACTGGCAGGGTCAATGGAATGACAACCAGCGCAGGCTGTCCATCCAATCAAGGGAGAGTCTCACTGCAGAATCCGCCATTTGTCCATAAACGTCAAATTTCGAAGGTTAATTTTAGGCATTAATTCCGAATGGTTAAGGTAAGGGTAAAAAAAATTAAGGTAACTTAGAAAAAAAAAAAAAAAAAAGGAGTGCCTAGCACTGGGATTGAAATGCGTCCCTCAGAGCCAGAGCCTGCGGCTCACTGTTGCCCCTAGTGGCGTTTAAAAAAAAGAATCTCTTGACATCCTGCTTACCTGGACGGATGTCAAATTTCGCAGTGGAACCTTGAGCAACCTGGCTGCACTCTCAACAAAGACTGATGGGAACATTTCCTGGCCTGTAGCCCCAGATATCAAAGCAGAATTTATTTTAGATCACCTCTATTGATCTGTTTTTGTTTCAAAGACATTGCCTGGAACCTCACAGCCATTTCAAATCCACAAAGCACTGAGATAACACTGGACTGTGTGAGGTCTGTCTATGGGCTGACTGTATCGAAAAATGAAAGCAAAAATGAATTAAATTTGTTCTCTCAAGTCCCTAAACCAAACCAAGATTCCTCTATTTGCATGTTGGTATCATTGTTTCCATGGCATTACTATTCTATTGTTTTATTTCGTACCCTCCCCTTCAGGAGATTTCATTCTTTTTGCATACTGTTGGATCCTTCAGACGCCCCAAGCTCAATCACTGAGAGAGAAATATGGCACAGATGCTACTTAGAGATGGTTTACTTTGAAAATAAGATAGGAAAACCTAAGGGCATGTGTAATTGCTAAATATAAGGGCAACAGACAACAGACATCAAAGCATTATGGTCTGTTTACTCTTATCATTCTCCAAAAAGGAATATCACAATTGTGTTTTCAGAGTACTTTGAATATTTTGTTCCCAATATATCCAAGCTCTTTCCCCAAATAACAAGCACACAACAGCCTAAATACCAATCTAGTGTATGCTAATTTGATACGCAAATGATAATGAGAGCTAAATGTTGATGGAACTGCCTTGCATGACTCCAGTAGAGTCAATCTGTTGCAACATTCAGGGAAACCTGCATTGTACTGATTAGCTAATGCAATTAAAGACTATTTACCACAGAGATTGCCCCTTCCTTCATGCTCTTTTGTTTGTCAATTTGTAATTTACACGGCACATTTGAACGGCAAATGTAGATTTGGACTAAAGCATCAATTCCTCTGGAGGGAAGTGTCAATAATAAGACATGATGAAGACATTTTCAGTTGAAGAGTCTTAAACAATAGCAACAGGCGGAGTTCAATGTTCATACTAGTGATGCACTGATATGACATTTTTGACCGATACCGATAACCGATATTTAAAATTTTAGAGGCCTTTAAAGCCTTCTAGTACAGTTAAATAGTTAACACACACACATGGACGCAGCGGTCTAAGACACTGCATCTTAGTGCAAGAGGCATCACTACAGACCCTGGTTCTAATCCTGGCTGTATCACATCCGGCCGTGATTGGGAGTCCCATAGGGCGGCGCACAACTGGCCCAGCGTCGTCCAGGTTTGGCCGGAGTAGGCTGTCATTGTAAATAAGAATTTGTTCTTAACTGACTTGCCTAGTTAAATAAAGGTTACACACACACACACACACACACACACACACACACACACACACACACACACACACACACACACACACACACACACACACACACACACACACACACACACACACACACACACACACACACACACACACACACACACCACACTGACCAAAAAGTTATTTTGTTGGCATTTACGTATGTCCCCATTACCAGTAACACATAATCAAAACCTATTTCTTTCACTTATTGCTGTGCTGCTGTTTCATTGTTCATTTGTTCAGTCGTTTCATTCTCAACCAGGATTTCTATGGAACACCGTTTGGTTCTTTGTGTGTCAAAAAAGATATGTGTCAAATAAGCTTGTTGACCAATCAGGACCTGAATATGACTACACGTAAAATAATAATTTAACACGTTCATAATTTTTTTACAGAGTTATTACACATCGATTACACTATCACTCGTATTTCATATGTCACAACGATTCAACGATACATATGCTATGATGCTGGTAAAGTTGTCTCGGGCACCTACAGTGCTGGTTATAAAAAAATCTAGCTAGCTCATGGATGCAAACAATGTTCTTCCCCCAAAACATAGCAAAACCACATAATCTGTTTCAGTAGCCATAGTTAGCTAGCTAACTATATAGCTAGGTGTCATCATCTAAAATAACCCTAATTTATAAGACAGTTCTTATTTGATTAATGGTGGTCGGACCCATCTATGTGAAGCTAGCCACAATAAGGATTAGCCACAATAGTGGACTTTGCGGTTAGCCTCCAAAATAAAAGTATTAATTGGCAGTGATGCAAATTAATACAAATAGTAGAATTATGTCATAATTGAATAGATCATGCTAAACGAGTTTGGAATGTTGTTATATAAAATCAACAAAAGACAATAATTTGTTAATTTTACAAAAATCTGTTGAAATCACATTGGCTGTATTATACTTTAGAATTGCATTGGTGGCATACTTATTTCACTGTACAGCCTTACCTATGGATTGTGGATCAATGACATGGGGTATCAGTCTACTCAGTGACACCCAGAGAACATTAGCATCATAGCTCTTATTGTGGTACTCTGAAACAACTGTGAAATGAGCCACATTTATTGTTAACCTATGTGTATTGAACACTATTCCTGAGGAAAAACAATACTGCGTGGGTATTTTAGAGTCTGAAAACTCTGAGGAGGATGTTGGGAAAAGTAGCTTGGGTACTGAGGAGACAGATACTCCATTTCATTGATCCCCAATCCTTAGGTAATGCTGTACAGTGAAATATGAATGTCAATACACACAATAGGCTGACTGGGGAGGTGATTTCACACCTTCACAGTCCCACAATATAACCTACAACGCTAATATGTGCGTAAACTCTTCAGAGTTGTGTTCTGTGGGTGTCACCGAGTAGACTGATATCCCATTTCATTGCTTCACATTCCAACCTTGTTTAACATTATTTAGTCTAACTATGGCATAATTCCACCAAACCCCAAATTCCATTATTGTGCCTAATCCTTATTGTGGCTAGCTTCACAACACATAACCCAGTACGGTCGAGCCTCACTAGCCAGATGAAGCTAGCTGGCTGCTTATAACGTTGGCTTTGGGCAACAGGGTTAAGTAGCTGGCTTGCTATTTATTGTCATGAACTGAAGTTCAATTTCAACAGACGAACAACACCTAGCTAATACTTACTCACAAGGATTCCTAAATCACTGCTAAGAATAATGAAAATGACTGCAGTTTCTACTGGTCAAAGTTGCCGTCAAACAAATACTGCTTTATTACCAATGTGTTATTGTAAACACATCGTTCGTGGTCGGTGTTTGCTTGTCTGCAGACTTTTTTGCACAGCTTTGACAGTGCTACTGATAGTAGTGGTGGCACTTGGCTTGCACGTGCATATTCAGAACACACAACATTCTAGAACTGTGTTATTTGATGTGTCAAATTAAAGCTTATTTAATGCATGTATCTTTTTTGACATACAAAGACCCAAACGGCATTCCATAGTATGTCGTGAAGCTAATAGCAGTGACACCATTACTGTGTAACTCCGGTAGGGCAACATCTGAAAAATAGCGCACTTGGTAGTATGTACCGGTGCTCGACCAGTCGCGAAAGCCATCATAACCCACGACAGAGAACGGTTGATTGTCAAGGGCAATGAATTTCATTATCTTGGCGTTAATGGATTTTGCCTTTGAGTTGTCTCGCTGAAATGTTCTCATTCTTTCAAATGACTGCTCAACTTGTTGACTGCTTGATCCACACAGCAGACATTGTGGGCTAGGTTAGGAATGCTGTGTTGGACGTGTAGCGCAAAATTTTACGTGGCACCATTACGTCATGTACCTACGTTATATAGGTATGCACGTAAGCTTTGACATCGGTTTTGCATATCGGTGTTAAACTAGACATTGGGCTGATACCAATGTTGGCATTTTTAGCTAATATCGGCCGATTCCGATATGTTCACCGATATTGTCACGGCTCCTCCTCTGCAGTGCAGGGGTCGGTTCCTCCTGCAGGCAGAGGAGGGTCGTTAGTGATTGGAGTCACCTGGGCTCTAAGTATTTAAACTGTTTCACTAATCACTTCTTTCTCTCTGCTCCTCCAGGTATGCTCATGATTTGTTTGTTCCTTTGTAGTTTTGCATAGTTTTCACTCAGTCATGTTCACACACACATATTCACGCATCCATGCACTTTACATACACCTTACATCATGATACTTCCACACCTCATTCCTTTTTCTTAGTTTTAAGTTAATAGTTTTGTTTATAATAAAGAACACTTTTAATTGGCCTATACCTGTTGTTCGTGTCCCCTCATTTTTGTCAAAGGCTATGAGCCGGCTTGTGACAAGTGGGGGCTCGTCCGGGATTTTTTGTTTGAGGGGATGTTTTGGTTGGGCAAATTTTGTTTAAGAGAGAGTTGAGAGCCATGTGTTCTTTTGGTTCAGTTAGCTTGGTAGCTAAGCAATTCACTGGGTTTTTCTGGGTTTTGTTCAGGTGGGAGTCCTCTCCTGTTCAGGCATATCAGCAAGTGTCAATAGGAGGCTTGTGGTGTTTTTGTTTTAGGTGGCAGTGAACGTGGGTAGAGCATCCCTTTCCCTTTTCCCCTACATCGGCTCGGGAGCACCTCCGTGGTTATGGGAGGGCCGCCAGTTTCTGGTTGTCTTTTCCACTCCACTGGTTTTGTGTGCATAAAACCCCACCACATGTGACTGCACGAAGACCAGGGCCAGTTAGTTAGTAGTTTTTGGAGGATAGTGGGGTGTGGCTCCTGTCCTTGAACCCAGACTGACAGCAGGTGAGTTGTGTTTTTTTGAGCATTTGTAATAGTTGTATTGGTTGAGGAAAATGTCTTCCATTTTGAGTAGTTTTGTTCAAGCTCCTTCAGAGGTAGCCTTAGAGTTGTGTACTAAGGAGCAGTTAATTGAAATTGCTGAACATTATCAGATTGAGATTGTTGATAAAAAAAATTAAAGAGACTGTTAAAACTAGCTTAAAGCAGGGTCTTAGGGAAATGGGTGTTTTTGGCGGTCAGTCTGCTAGTAGTGAGGGTGCAAGTTTTCAGTCTAGCCCTTCATTAACTTCTGAGCAGCAGAGGGAACTGTTGCAAATGAAATTAGAGATAGAGCGATTGAGAAATGCTAATAGACCGGAAAGACTACCACAGTTTGATGTTTCACAGAATCTTCGTTTGTTGCCTAAATTTGATGAGTCAGATCCAGACACATACTTTACTTTATTTGAGCGTATTGCGGAAGCTAGAGCTTGGTCAGATTTGGACATGACTATGTTGCAATGTGTACTTACAGGTAAAGCACGTGAGGCTTTTGCAGCACTGAGTGTAGCTGACAGTAAAGTTTATGCTAAAGTTAAATCAGCAGTTCTGAAGGTCTACGAGCTTGTGCCAGAGGCATATCGACAACGTTTTCGTTACAGGAAAAAGTTAGATTCACAAACCTATTCTGAGTTTGTTTGTGATTTGATTTCTGCATTTAATCGTTGGTGTACAGCTTCTGAAGTTAGTACTTTTGAGGGTCTGTCTAATTTGATTGTGTTAGAACAGTTCAAAAATTCTGTTTCTGACCAGGTTGCTACATACATGAATGAACGTAAAGTTAAGTCTCCAAGTGATGCAGCAATCCTTGCAGATGAGTACAGGCTAACACATAAAAGCCATTTTGAGTCAAACAGTGACATGTACCATAAAAATAACTTTACTCCTAGGAATAGTAGGTCACCTTTTTTTGGAGATTCTTTCCAAAGGCCTCAGCAGAAGTTTGGGTCTGGAGGACTTAAAGCACCAGTTAATGCTAATACCTGTCGCTACTGTTTAGTTGAAGGACATTGGAAGAAAGATTGTCCTCGGCTTCATTCAAAACAGTCAGGTCAAGTTAAACCTGCTATGATGGCAGCTCCTGTTACAGCCTCTGACCACCAGGGTGAGCTGTTTCAGCCACTAGTTGAGTTTGATTCTCAGTCTTCCCACTGTGATTTTTCAGCCTTTATTTCAGATGGTGTAGTGTCCCTGGTAGATGGCAACCAGAATGTTAAAATCAAGATCCTAAGAGACACTGGAGCTTTAGATTCTTTTATTCTGGAATCTGTTTTGCCGTTCTCTAAAGAGTCTGATACTGGCCGTTGTGTAATGGTATGTGGTATGGGTTTAGTTCCATTCTCTGGTCCTTTACATGAAGTTACCCTAAAATGTGGTCTAGTAGAGGGTGATGTAGATGTTGGGGTTAGACCCCAGTTGCCAGTAGAGGGAGTCCACATGATTTTGGGGAATGACTTGGCAGGTAGTAAGGTGTGGGCAGATGGCAAACTAAACATCTGTAAGAAGCAACCTTCAGTGCCACCTGCAAGGGAATCTCCGGATCAGAACTGTGTCTCCTGAGGTATTTCCAGTTTGTGCGGTTACCCGCGCAGCCTCTCGTAAGGAGATTGAGAGTAAGCCAGAAAGTCTTGAGTTGCCAGTCAAACTCCAGACAGAACAGTTGACTAGTTCTAGAGATTCATTGATGGCTGAGCAAAAGGCTGATACTACTTTGGCTGATCTGTTTGATAAAGTGGTTCCTGATTCAGTGGTGAGGAATAGTGCTCGGTGTTATTTTCTTCTTGATGGGCTGTTGGTCAGGAAATGGGTTCCACACTATGATCAGGGTCTAGGAGAACCAGTCTTTCAAATAGTTGTACCAACTACCTTGCGAAATAAAGTGTTGCAAACTTCACATGGTGATGTGGCAGGTCATATGGGTGTTCGTAAAACTTATGATCGCATACTTCGTTATTTTTTCTGGCCACGTTTAAAGCGGGATGTATCTCAGTTTATTAAAACTTGTGATACGTGTCAGCGCACAAGCAAGCCAAATCAGGTTGTAAAGCCTGCACCGTTGTATTCAATACCAGCCGTAGGGCAACCTTTTGAGCATCTTATTATCGATTGTGTTGGGCCATTACCAAGGTCCAAGTCAGGTCATAGCTACTTATTAACTGTTATGTGTCAAGCAACCAGATATCCGGCAGCTTTTTCCTTGCGTACCATAACTTCAAAATCAGTAGTTAAAGCGTTAACTCAATTTATTTTAACATTTGGGATTCCAAAAACCATCCAGTCAGATCAGGGGTCTAACTTTACCTCCCATTTATTTGCTCAGGTTCTCAAACAGCTTAAAGTTAAACACAGCAAGTCTACTGCGTTCCATGCCCAGAGCCAGGGAGCTTTGGAACGTTTTCATCAAACTTTAAAATCCTTGCTTCGTGCATATTGTACAGAACTGTCTGCCGACTGGGAGGAGGGGTTACCTTGGCTGTTACTAGCTGCTCGTGAAGTAGTGCAGGAAAGCACAGGGTTTATCCCAAATGACTTAGTGTTTGGTCATAAGGTGCGTGGGCCTTTAGCAGTGTTGCAGGATGGTTGTTTGCCTGAGGAACCACCTCGGAACCTTATTGACTATGTAAATGGTTTTAGGTTGAAGTTGTATAGGGCTGGTGAACTAGCGAAAGAAAAACTAAAATGTTCTCAACGGAAAATGAAACTGAAATATGACGGACAGGCTGAGCTGCGTGAGTTTAGTCCCGGTGATCGGGTACTTGCTCTTCTGCCTCTTGTAAGTTCACCTTTTCAGGCAAAATACTGTGGTCCTTTCACTGTGTTGCGTAAAGTGTCAGATTTGAACTATCTTATTGAAACCCCTAGTCATAGGAAGTCCTCAAAATTATGCCATGTGAACCTGTTAAAATGTTATCACTCCCGTGATCTAAGCAAAGTTGAAGGCACTCCAGCAGTGAGGTCAGTGTTGACTGCTGCCCCAGTCACTGCATCTTGTGGCTTTAATATGGTGGAGGGGGGAGAAGAGGAAGTTAAAGTTTCGGATGAGGTCTTACAAGGTCGGTTGAAAAACTAGCTTGTATCTTTTCTCTGCTGACCCTACGGGCTGTCTGCGCCTCTTTCCTCTTAAATTGCTCCCCAGGTACCAAGGCTGCTGAGTTTGAGGGGCGGACAGTCAGCTGGGGGACACGGGGCTACTGCTAGGAGCCGGGATTGGTATTTTTTTTTTTTTTTTTTTGTTTATTTGTTTTTGGGGAAATTTGAATTATTTTGAATATGTTGGAGGAAGTTGGGTTGAGGGTGGGACCCTCATTTTAAGGAGGGGGGTGTCACGGCTCCTCCTCTGCAGTGCAGGGGGCGGTTCCTCCTGCAGGCAGAGGAGGGTTGTTAGTGATTGGAGTCACCTGGGCTCTAAGTATTTAAACTGTTTCACTAATCACTTCTTTCTCTCTGCTCCTCCAGGTATGCTCATGATTTGTTTGTTCCTTTGTAGTTTTGCATAGTTTTCACTCAGTCATGTTCACACACACATATTCACGCATCCATGCACTTTACATACACCTTACATCATGATACTTCCACACCTCATTCCTTTTTTCTTAGTTTTAAGTTAATAGTTTTGTTTATAATAAAGAACACTTTTAATTGGCCTATACCTGTTGTTCGTGTCCCCTCATTTTTGTCACAGGCTATGAGCTGGCTTGTGACAATATATTGTGCATCCCTAGTTCATACTATCCCATAGCTTTGTTATAGACACATGTATTATCCTCACATGGCATCAGTGGTACTTGCCTTGAGGGGTGGCCACACAGAGAGTGGTTTCTATCTATATAGAAACAATAATGAGGTACTGATTGAGAGGAAAGACGCCATGGCATTTAAGTCAGTGGTTTTATCAAGACAGGGCCCCCTAACCCACTGACAGACAAAACCCCTCAGCCTCATTTAACCAGACACACCTGCAGCCAATTCATAGAAAACCAGTCCCCAGGCACTAGCAAAATCCAGCATTAAAATCTGGAAGGTGATAGGTGGCAGGTTCACTCCAATCCGATGTAGTGCCATAAAAATTAATGGTTCCAGCCAAGTTGGAAACATAATGAGGTCAAAGTGTCTCCACTGTTCTGCAGGTGGTCCCACGGTTAGATTAGTAGAAATGGGCAGAAGAGTTACATTTACATTTTAGTCATTTAGCAGACGCTCTTATCCAGAGCGACTTACAGTAGAGTGCATACATTTTATTAAATTTTTACATACTGAGACAAGGATATCCCTACCGGCCAAACCCTCCCTAACCCGGACGACGCTATGCCAATTGTGCGTCGCCCCACGGACCTCCCGGTTGCGGCCGGCTGCGACAGAGCCTGGGCGCGAACCCAGAGACTCTGGTGGCGCAGCTAGCACTGCGATGCAGTGCCCTAGACCACTGCGCCACCCGGGAGGTCGGGTTACCCCCGAGCTGCTAAATGGTGCTGAGTCTCGACCAGTTTGGCAATTTTGCTCAACATTTGCCGTGTCTGGGGGCGAGAACATTAAGAAATAGACTATCGCTGTGTTCTGGCTGTCTGTATAGTTGAGCCCCAGTATGCTTTCAGAACCCCAATAAATATTCTGCCATTTCTCCAAAAAGCAGTCAATTTGTAGGCATGTAAAATGGCTTTTAGAATAAACAAACTGCATCATAACATTCAGTTGATTGCTAATGAGTCTTAGGGTGTCATCTAGTTGTAAATTGAGCTGGGGAAATCAACTATGAAAAGCAACTCTAATTTCATTATGATAAATGAGAAGCTCTGAAAGCACTCATTCAGTTGAAATGAGAAAGTAATTTGTTTCCAGCTGCTAAATACCTCTAACGAACAAAGGATAATAGCACACAGGAATCGACGCACCTTCAAACTGAGAGAAGATTAAGATTTTACACATACAATAGCAACCCATCCAACTATTTAGCATGTCCTCCTTGTTTCATTATTCTAATCATGGCTGGTCAGTGTTCTGCTCCTCTGTCAGGGGAGAGCCCTGTTTGACTCTAGGCGTGGCTGGGCCGCTAAACAGGCTCATGCTATGCAGAGCAGCACACGTTGGGCTTCTGATGTATAGCTTATCACACCCAGTGATCCTACATGCAGCATGTAGCTCTGTCACTAGCTGAGAGTCCTAGGCAGCCAGGAGTGAACTCTGCTTACAGCCCCCAGCGGCGCTCCATGCTGTGCAATGTGGTCCCAGAGGACACCCCAAAGTGAGTGTACCGCTGCCCTCACACTCTGAGGTGTGTTTTAGGGACACACATTACACTGGTTCCCCCTACAGACTCTGGCTGAGACTTTTAGTAGGGCCATATCTAATTCCTAACAAAACAGCAGTTACATTTTAATATTATGGGAAGCCAAATGATGAGCACACGTGGGTTAGGTGATTATGGTGGAGCACCTGGGCCATGTGTTTGTGTACACTTGGATGTATGGGATCGCTGTGCATCCTGTTGCTGTCTGTTGGTGTCTGTCTACCCATCAGATTCAGTCAACAACAATGCTATATGGTGAAGATCTTAGGAGGCTGCTGAGGGGAGAACGGTTCATAATAATGGCCAAAACAGAGCAAATGAAATGGCAACAAACAACTGGAAACCATGGAAACCACGTGTTTGATGTATTTGATACCATTCCACTGATTCTGCTCCAGTCACCACCACGAGCCCATCCTCCCCAATTAAGGTGCCACCAACCTCCTGTGGTGAATATATTGTCAATGCCCATACTGTACGTTTGGTACGAGATAAGTGATACGGTATTACAAGGTTCCCCAACTGGTCCCACAAGTTTTCTGATTTAAAAAAATTGTTGGACATAAAAGGCTGTAAAAACACCAGCAAATCAGCTCCAAGTGATTTTTTTATTTTGGAAATCTGTTCCAATATATTCCTATGCATTATAACGAGATATATGTGATCTTATACAAATGTAAGCAAGGTTTGAAATGATTATGTTTTAGTCAAATATTATTTCTGTTTGTGCTTCTTGTGGTCAATTTGCAGTCTATAAATGACTTGTAATTATGTTCCGGCACCCTGACCATTCACTCAAGGAACAAACGGCCTGTGGCTGCTCTATTACAATAGCACTGCATGTAGTAGATGTTAAACATGAGCCTCATGTATCCTCCTAAATTACACTCCCCATTATCTCTAACCTAGTGGTTTCAAATGACATTTACCCAACAACTGAGAGGGAAGGGAGGGAAACTGTCTGATACCTGCTCTTATCATACCACTTGAGACAATGGCTCTTTTCCTGTCCACGTGCCTGTCTGTCACATCTGTCCTGTCCTCCTCATCCTGTCAGCCGTTCTACACCACTTCCTTAGGGGGGTCCTCCTAACCTTGCCCACACAACACACACAAGAAGACTGTGATCCCCTCTATTCCATGTCTCTTTTATTTCATCTTTGTTCAGTACGCTCTTATATTCATGAGTTATCTGGAATTGAGACTGCAATTGAAATGGGAATAATTTTGCTGACTTTAATTTAGGATAATAACTTCTGGCCTCCCGAGTGGTGCAGCGGTCTAAGGCACTGCATCACAGTGCTTGAGGCGTCACTACAGACCCGGGTTCGATCCCAGTCTGTGTCCTACCGGCCATGACCGGGAGTCCCATAGGACGATGCACAATTGACCCAGCATCGTCCGGGTTAGGGGAGGGTTTGGCCAGGGGGACTTTACTTGGCTCATCGTGCTCTACCGACTCTTTGTGGCTGGCTGGGCGCCTGCTGGCTGACTTCGGTCGTCAGTTGAACAGTGTTTCCTCCGATACATTGGTGGAGCTGGCTTTCGGGTTAAGGAGCGCGGTCATGTTTCAGAGGATGCATGACTCGACCTTCACCTCCCCCAAGCCTGTTGGGGAGTTGCAGCGATGAGACAAGATCGCAATTGGATATCACGAAATTGGGGAGAAAAAGGGGGTAAAATACAACAACAAAAAAACGTACTCTTTGTGTTATACCTTTGAGGACCTTATACACTATATATACAAAAGTATGTGGACACCCCTTCAAATTAGTGGATTCGGCTATTTCAGCCACACCCATTGCTGACAGGTGTATAAAATTAATAAAATACACTATATATATACAAAAGTATGCAATATAAAATACACTATTTATACCCAAAAGTATGTGAACACCCCTTCAAATTAGTGGATTCGGCTATTTCAGCCACACTCATTGCTGACAGGTGTATAAAATATATAAAATATATAAAATACATTACATATTTATACAAAAGTATGTGGACAACCCTTCAAATTAGCGGATTCGCCTATTTCATCCACACCCGTTGCTGACAGGCATATAAAATCATTCTAGAGCACACAGCCATGCAATCTCCATAGACAAACATTGTCAGTAAAATGGCCCGTTCTAAAGAGACTCTCAATGTGGCACCTTTCCAACAAGTCAGTTTGTCAAATTTCTGCCCTGCTAGAGCTTCCCCGGTCAACTTAAGTGCTGTTAATGTGAAGTGGAAAAGTCTAGGAGCAACAACGGCTCAGCTGCAAAGTGGTAGGCCACAAGCTCACAGAATGGGATTGCAGAGCGCTGAAGCACGTAGTGCGTAAAAATCGTCTGTCCTTGGTTGCAAACCTCACCACCGAGTTCCAAATTGCCTCTGGAAGAAACGTCAGCGCAAGAGCTGTTTGCCAGAAGCTTCATGAAATTGGTTTCTATAGCCGAGCACAGGCCTAAGGTCACAATGCGCAATGGCAATCATCGGCTGGAGTAGTGTAAAGCTTGCCGCCATTGGACCCTAGAGCAGTGGACACGCATTCTCTGTAGTGATGAATCACGCTTCACCATCTGGCAGTCCGACGGATGAATCTGGGTTTGGCAGATGCCAGGAGAACGCTACCTGCCCGAATGCATAGTGCCAACTGTAAAGTTTGGTGGAGGAGGTATAATGGTCTGGGGCTGTTTTTCATGGTTCGGGCTAGGCCCTTTAGTTCCAGTGAAGGTAAATCTCAAGGCTACAGCATGCAATGACATTCTAGATGATTCTGTGCTTCCAACTTTGTGGCAACAGTTTGGGGAAGGCCCTTTCCTGTTTCAGCATGACAATGCCCCTGTGCAAAAAGCAAGGTCCATACAGAAATGGTTCGTTGAGATCGGTGTGGAAGAACTTGACTGGCCTGCACAGATCCCTGACCTCAACCCCATCAAACACCTTTGGGATGAATTGGAACGCCGACTGCGAACCAGGCCTAATCTCCCAACATCTGTGCCCAACCTCAATAATGCTCTAGTGGCTGAATGGAAGCAAGTCCATGCAGTAATGTTCCAACATCTAGTGGAAAGCCTTCCCAGAAGGCTGTTAAAGTAGCAAAGGGGGGACCAACTCCATATTAATGCCCATGATTTTGGAATGAGATGTACTTTTGGCCATTTTGGTTTTTTACACTTTTATTAGAATCACTTGTGAAAATTCAAACCACCAAAAAAAAAAGGCACTATACATCTGATTGAATATAGGCATGCAGGGGCTAGAGTGGCTTAGTGCTAGATTGTAAACCCTGTTCTTTCAGAAAAGCAATGCACAGTTGGCTCAAACGGCCTCCAATAAAACCTAATCCTATTGGTTGTGGTTCTCATTCCTATGAAAACATTGCAAGATGAAAAATACTAACATGATTTTGTGGATTTATTTTTTATAAAACTGTACAAATTTGTACCAGAAGTTGCCATTTTCACCATGTACTGAGGCAGAACAAAACTGAAAGAAGATGAAGAATGATACGCCCAGCCATTGCCTTAAGCCCGGAAGTTTACAGGGGACCTTGCCAGCGAGAGAGACAGCCTCCTATCGCCCTCCCACTGTGTTGTTCTGGGTAGGAACTCCAGAACATGTGTGATAACATTGACCTCGTTGCAGGTTTGTCCTTCAGTATTAACTTTGCAGATTAATTGTCCGTGCAGCGCAGGCTGCCATTGATCATATTCACCAGTGGCCCCAATAATGCAGTGGCCTGTTAAATAAGATATGAAGGTGAATTCTGGTTGATCACAACCTCTTATCATTACATCTTCATCATCCCCCACCCAACCCCCCCGCCCCCCAGGGTGAATGGCCAGAATAATTCCCTTGCCGCTATCTCTCCCCAGACTCAATTTCATAGGTATCCTACTAAAAAAGGATATGCACATTTCAGGAAAAGCAGGCAGAGATTGTGGAAAATTATGAATTAATATTTCATGTAACCACACATATTTCCAGATCATACAAGACATGCTGCTTATTCTTCCTGTCACCAGCAGTAAACACGATAGAGGACAGCTCAGGTTCTCTCTCTCTCTCTCTCTCTCTCTCTCTCTCTCTCTCTCTTTCTCTCTCTCACACTCACACTCACACTCACACTCACACTCACATACACATGGAAAACACGCTCGTGTGCACAAACACAAATACACATGCATACACACACTGTGTCTCTCAGCTTTAAAAGTAATTCTGCCTCAGGAGGCATTGCGTGTTTGTATTAAGGATTGTATGAACATGAAAAATAAATGCAGTGGACGTAGTTACGGGTTTGTATGACTGAATTCGGGTCTGTGTATGGAAAAGAGAGTAAGTGAATGAAATTGATTTTGTCTGAGTACGTGTCAGTTGGACACACTGTCTGACAGGTACAGTCCAGATGATAATGTGGATGTATTCACATGCATGAATGAGGGATTTTTAAAGTCTACTGTGCAGCCCAAACCATGTTGAAAGTCCATGTCAGTAGCCTTACTAGCATTACACAATCCGGTATTTTTCATGCATTTCTGTTACCTTGAAAACAAAATAGGCATGAAATTTGTCTGGTCAGAGACTCATGTTAAGTGGTGAGAGAAGTTTGCCTGGCTGACATGGACCTGCAGGTACGTAGTTGGTGGTGGAGCCCTTCCTTGTTCAATTACACTGAACTTCATTCAACTTGTTTGGTGAGAAGTATTCAACCAACTTTTGGGTACACAGCACCAATGGCCTGAATACTGAAAAGCTTGGGATGACTCATGATCACCAAGTGCAATGATAGACTCTCATCCTTAGCCTGGAAATATAATGCACTGGCAACTGGTTCAGCATGACATCTCTACAGGATATCACACTTAAGGGGGTATACACTCATTTTACATACTGCAGGAAAAAAGGTATAGGCCCATCAATCCACCTTTACCAAAAGGAGTTCAAAATAACTTGTTATTATTTTTCTGTGCTTAGGGACAAGCTGAGCTATGACCTGAAATGGAATTGTGATCTTCACAAGGTCCATCTAATTGATGTGGCTTGGCAAGAGTTGCTGCACACAAGCACACGAAGAAAAGGGAATTTAATAATATGATAGGAGAACCATATAGGCTTTCTAAACAAATAACCCCCAAGAGGCACTTTACTGTGTGCTGTGAAACCACTGACCAAAACACAAAACTTTGAAGGTGGAGTATTCCTCCTGAGCTATTTTTTACTACTTACCTATTTTAATTAGCAAAAGCATATTATGAGAGGAATCATTGAGGCAAAAACAAAGTGTGCACTATACTGTACACACTGGTATCTTTAGACTCACACAAAAACAAATCATCATCACCTGTACCATCTTGCACAAAATCAATTATGAAATGTAGAAGCTCCGAAATACAATAACGTCAATCTGCTGAGCACTTCTAATGTGACTCATCATACTCATTAAATAGAAATCACTCATCATTTTGTCACGCCATGTGCTCTCCACAAAAACCCCTTGCCCCATAATCCAAACCAATGCATAAAATGGAGATGAATTTCCTCGATGGGGAAAAGTAATCAAGAATCTTGGAGGGGCTCTCAGTGGCAGATGATTGCTGTACTCAGAGATGAATCCGGTGTGCATCTGCCCACTAACATTTGCCTCTTGTTAGCCTACCTGATGGGAGTCTAGGTAGTGAATCGTTCAAAAAGACAGAAGAACAAATCTAGAGTACACACAATTGTACAGGTGATTTCCTCGTTAGCAATTCAAAGGAAGAAACTCAGTTCAGTTCTTGCAATGTTTGCACTTAGGAAGTAATGAAGGCTACTGTGGGCTTGACAACACAAGTCTTTTTCATGGTCTTTTAGGAGAATATTCAACATGTCAGGAGATGAACCACCAACATCTTGGAATAAAGAAATGTTGAACACCTTTTTTCTCTCTGATCCCTATCTAGCCCACTGAAATGACCAGCAAGCAATTATGACCAGCAACTAATATCAAAGTACTATCAAAAGTATGTTACAAATAATTTAACTCTAAGAAAAGTAAATACAAACTAAATATACAGTTTGCACATATTCTTGCTTATTTCTATTACTGTCTGATTATGCCTGGAGGGTAGCCTAAGGGGGTATAGGGGTGGGAATGGGGGGGTTAGTTTCTCCCCTTGCCCCCAATTAAAAAGTATACAGGTGTCCATAAAGTGTCCTTTAGTTGTGTGGGCTATAATTCCAAATTGTGAAAAGACTTGCAAGACATTGCAAGACATTACTGGCCATGATACATGTTGCTATGCAACATAAAGCACTATGCATGCTGTAAGATCAGTGGATATTGTTTTAAGAAATCCATGTAGATGTAACTGAAATCAATGAGATGAAGGCATGTAAACCAACATTGTGTATCATTACAATTAAACAAACCAGGCAAATAGATGCAAACATCCATTCTAGGCTACAGTGTCATTTGCCTATGAGTCATGTATCTATTCACTCTGACATTTTCTATTTGATTGTGTATGTCGTTCTATAATAGACAATTCACTTTAGGTTGTTTTGGTTATTATATCTAAGTAGGCTCCTTGATGTACCGGTTGTGATCATTTATGCCTACTTTAGAGCAAAGTATCACAAAATTAAGAACTAATTACAAGAACATATGAGGAATAACAACATGCCTTTACCGAAAAAAAAAATGCAAAGAAACATTTACAAAAGTAAATACACATACCTTTTTAAGAGCAGTTCCTATCGTTCTAGTAGTTTGATGAGGTTGAATTTAGTTTATAGCGGTCTGAGATGCATCGCGCTACTGAATCTCAAAACGTGCGCAATTGGTCAGACAGAACTAGAATGACACGAAAACGCTTCGTCGAGCGTAGATGCTATCGCCCCCCTTGTGAAAAAGAAGAAAAACTAATAGGTTTTCTTCTACAAAGACGTTCAGAGAAAGGGACCCTATCGCAGTCAATAGCTTTTAGAAATCCATGGCAACCGAGAAAACCCTCCACAACTTCTCAATGTTGTGACCGGGTTAAAAGACCCTCAATGACAGCAGCATTATTCCAGTCACAGAATGGGAACGCAGGTTTTGGGGAGGGGGAGGGGGTGACAGAACCAGGCTGTTAGAATGAAGATTATTGAATGGAAGGAAAATGGAACTGGAATTGTGAATGTAAATCAAACAACATCACAGGATATGATTATTCAAGTGCATGGTTTGTATAGGAGCAACATTATGCAGGTAGGCTAAATATGCAACCACATAATAAAACTACAAATATTGAAATTACCATTCACATAATTTGTGTCAGTACATCAACAGCTAATTCCCAATATAGCCTATGAGAACCTAATGGTCAGATTAGGGAGGGAGACTCGGACCCCATATTAGTCTCTGTGGGGACAAGTTGTTTCAGCACTTCAGACAGCAGCAGCAGCAGCATCATTAAAGCACTCACTCTGTTTCTGCGCCACTGACCAGCTGTGTGAGTTGGGGGAGGTCAGCTAGCAATCAAATTAGCTTTTCAACCACCACCATATTACTGGGTGCTAATTTGGATTTCAGCAGACACCTGCCATCTAAGTATTGCTCAGTGATGAGAAATGTGCATCTAAACATTGGAAATGAATGCTGTCAACTAGGTTATATGGGCAATAGTTGGATACAGTTCTACTGGGTAGCTGTTGGTGTGGTCTGAACAGGGTCAATAATTCCTGGAAAAACAATGTTTATGGCTGAGAGTGATGTAATTAGATGACACACTACTACACCATGACCTATGTTCATAACCTGGGGTTTCTTGTCAAATGTTACAGGCTACATTCAACACTAGTCTATACATCCCTTTTCATATCCAGAGATTGGTCTTATTTGATAGATTTCATCCTGTTCTCTCAAGTGCTTAACCTGATACGTCTGAGAGAGGAAATGAACAGACTGAATAGAATCAAACCTAATCTAATTCAGGCCATTTTAATCACACTGACCGGATTACACAATGCATTCACTGAGGACTGAGTGTAATAGGATCTTTATATGAGGCAGACTGCACATACCAAGAGTGCTCCATCAAATGCAATCTGATTTCTTGTCATACTGAAAAAACCCTGTCTCATTATTTGAAGAGCAGATTGTACATACAGTACTGTAGCATCTGTAACTACCACAATACAATGACTGTACCATCCCGCCTAAGCATTCAGAGTGTTAGAGGTAGCCTATGCATAACTCATACAGGCTACATGTGAAAAAACACTTAGGGATTGAATAGAAATCAGTGTAACATAGATAGATATAGTACTTTCCTCAATTAGATTTGCTTAACTCCTGCATCCTCTATCCTCTGTGGGTTGAATCAACTTGATTTGAGCTTTTTCTGCTTGTCCGTGTGAGTTTTTACTCTGTTTGTTCAGAACCTAACAGTTGGTGTTGTCGGCAGGATTCACCATGATTTGCAGTTGAACTGAAGAGTCTGAATCAGTTTAACAGGGGGCGGCACAAAACAAGGTAGGCACGTTCCTACACCTGTTACCACTCATTCTGACATCTTGGAGAGAAGAGGGTCGTAGGCTGAATACAATTTATAGGATACAGACATAGAAAGCCTGAGTTTATTCAGTAGTCCCATTGTGTTTATACGACCGGTTGTAGGCCTATATGCAATAGGGGTAAGGGCAGGTTCTGTAGTAGGATCAATCCCAAGTGGGGTTGTGTCCTGTGCGAAATCTGTAGGTGGACGGACTTATGGTGTAGGGTCTTCTGAGGGCAGGTCCCGAGTTCCTGAGTGGGGGTATTAGACTCCCACGAGGGCTATACGTAGATCTATGTGCAATAGGGGTAAGGGCAGGTTTCGTAGAGGATAGTTCCCAAGCAGGGGTGGGTCCCACACCTCGAGCACTCGACTACTTATCAGTTTCTTAGTCACAGAGAAGAGAGGACGAAGAACAGTCTTTTGCCCAAACGAGAAAAGGTAATAGTTTTTAGACACATTACATACAGTAGTCATACAGTATTACATACAATACAATGTATTCTGATTCCCTTTAAAATATTAAAATGTGTGCTCAACAAAATTATGGCATTATATGAAATGCGCTAAGGGAATAAGGATTTCACATAATTTTTGAAACACACTTTCAAAACACTATCTGTTGTGACAACAGCAATGTCGAAGGCATAGCAGTAACACAATCTTGTTTTGGGAGCAGTGGGCTATAGTCATGATTCCTTAAGACTATTTGGGAAACCCATTTGGCAAATCAGATCTTGTTTTACTTGGAATTAATGCCTCTGGAGGTGACCTAAGGTCATTCGATAAGACATAGCCTATGAAATTACTTTCATTAATTCACGGTAAGCATAGATTGTGAATAGAATTTACTGGAAATGTGGATTATGTCCTCAACTGATCCACTATTCCGAGACAGTAATGAGAGAACACTCTGTGTGGTTACTAGCCTGTAAATAACTACAGTAAAATATGATATCATCAGCACCTCCAGCATCACTTCCGCCACCACCAGACACTATGATATTATGAGTCAGAATGCTAAATGTCCTATGGATACAAAGCAAGAGGAAATTAATTAGCTCCTGTCGTCAGAGTTGGGTTTGCAAACAAAGGGAACCTCTGTCAGAGGTGTCAAAGTTCACAGGCCTAGCATGAATAAATATATCCCCTATCGTCCCCTTTCCTCTGTGTGTCCCTGTGTCACTCTGACCACTCATCCTTTACAGATATCTATACACGCATCTCTCTCTCTTGCACTCTGTCTCCCGCTCTCTCTCTCACTCTCCCTCCCTCACTCTCTCCCCTCTCCCATTCCCCCTTTTTTTCTACTGTGGGTATCTCTGTGGGGCAGAAATCCCCTCATTGACGTCTGAAGGGCTGCATAATGAGAATATATGAGCTGGAAGAAATATGCAGCCTGTTTTCCCATAGGCTTTCCTAAAAAATGAAGACAGATTGTGTTGCCAAAAGGCTAGCACAATGTTGTATGGTGTTGTATTTACCCAGAATTAAAGGGCCCTTTTGGAGGATACAGTTACAGTAAATTCAATATGTTTAGAAGTACCAGTGGATGTATTGTAAATAGTTTATTTGTTTATTGTTATGGATGATGAGCATACCATTTGGCAGTAATTGAACATGAATTGTACTCTGTTTGCAAGTATACTAATTGACGTAAATTATGCAAATTTAATTGGGTTTAATGGTGCAAAATAAACATATTAATCTAATTATTGACATTTACCTTTCATTCAATAGGAATTATATTACTGTCTATCTTTTGCAATTGACCACCTCTGAAGGAGGGTAAGCAGTCTTGTGGAACAGTCGGTTTGGATCACTAGCCCTTCTCAGGAGGCCCTGATAATCTCTCACTTAGTGCTTCTATTTGGTAACACCTTTGATGTCAAAGAGGGAAGATGGCTGCTTCACATTTATCGACTAAGAGCATATTCCCCTGAGGAGCCCAAGCAACCCCCCCTGATAAGAAAATACACAAAATACACAAAAACATGTTAGAGCCATTGCCACAAGTCGTTATGAATATTGTCTAGGCATATATGTTTTATTGGTGTGACATTTTAGGGCTGGATCAAAGGTAAGCCTAGTGCTTATTCATTTCACTTGAAGATGCAACCATTCACAGCTTTTAGTAAATGGAAACAGGGTGATTAAAAACTCAGATTTGAATGACAGATTTCTGAAAACAATTGTTTTCTTCTTTCAACAAATAGTCAATATGGATTAGGTCCCTGTCTGTTACCTTGAATCCTCTGGGGAGAAAGCATACATCTCTTTTTAAATGGGAATGCTATCATAGATGTATGCCAAAATGGCATCATTGGTTCCTCAGTGGTATTTACAAACCGATTGTTTGTTGAATACAATGTGTAGGATTAAAGGTAGCCCTACAATTTGTGCATTGTACAATAGTTTGATCTATGTAATCTGATAATGATTTGACAAGCATATAACTTCTTTGTGCCAAGTGCACCATGGGGTATGGTATATGCCTTGCCACCATCCTGCATTAGAATGTTCCTAAACCATCTGTGGATCCTTAGTGTTCTAATGAACCCACAGCCCCAGAGCCAGAGACTGGGATGTGCTGCCTTGAGGTCATACGTTGTCCTGGGTTTGGACTTAATATCAGCACCAGGCAGAGAGAAGCAGGTGTCTTCCTGAGGCAGATTTCAGCGTGCGTAGGAGAGTTCCCAGGAGAACAACCCAGTGCTGGCATGGAGCTCCATCATACCGCCATCGTGGGATCATTTACTCTTAATGAGGGAAATAAGGAACTTCCTTACACACAATAAAATCTGGGAGAATCTGGCAGTGGATAGATGGGGGGCAGGGTAGGGGCAGGAAATGTGGGAGCTAATATGTTGTTACCATAGCGATCAAAATGTTGAGGAAATTACATTTGAGGTGAGATAGCAAACAGATGCCAACAGACTGTCACCAATATTTCCATTTAATATTCGTAATATTACTGCTGTGTTACACTCACATGTTAAAAATGATATTGTCTACACATATTTCTACAACATCAACAAAAAACTGACTGATATAGGTGGGGAACAAGAGAGCCAGTGGTGGGCTATATGGTTGCCATACAAATATGTAACATTGAAAGTGGTTTGAAGTTCATTACTGAACATATGGCAAATTTGGATTGAATGGTTTGTGTGTTACTGTATACATAGTGAGAAACATGCATCAACGTGGATGGCAGGCAGTCTTCACTTCATCCTTCTCCTCTGAAAGAATTGACTATAATTCCATATCTCAATGGATGGATGCAACACAATGACTGTGTAATCATGCAAATAATTGTCTTTACACTCATGCTCAGCCAGATGGGTTGGCAGGCATGGCCATATCTGATCTGTGTGAATACAGCAAAGACTTCATGTTTAGAGAAAGTAATCACCCTGAGTGATGTTGTACATTGGAGCTCATTAATGTGTGAATGGTTGTTTAAAAAAACATTTTGATATGAAAGGTTGATTCTTGTAGGAGGATGTCATTCACTAGCTTTATCACTGGAGGATTCACAGACACTAAACAACCCTCCAGGCGTGAGAGGCAGTTCTGTGCTTCTCTGTGCTGTAAATGCCCTGAATAATTCCCAAGATGAGGTTTAAAGATCAGAATCATGCTGGAGTGTCTGTTCTGCACACTAACCCAGAATGCACGGCGCTTCTTCATCCCCAAGGGAAGTTCATAACAGGGTAATAGAAATGGGCCTGTGGGACAGCAGGGGTGTTATTTTGTCACTTTCAATCAAATTGTTTCTGGCCCCATCAGAAGCAGACTACATGTTTGGTAACATGGCGAACACAGCCCACGGGGGAGGCAGCAGGGATCTGTAATAAGCAGGAGAGTGGATTTAGAGTGTAACACAGCCCACGGGGGAAGCAGCAGGGATCTGTAATAAGCAGGAGAGTGGATTTAGAGTCTAACACAGCCCACGGGGGAAGCAGCAGGGATCTGTAATAAGCAGGAGAGTGGATTTAGAGTCTAACACAGCCCACGAGGGAAGCAGCAGGGATCTGTAATAAGCAGGAGAGTGGATTTAGAGTGTAACACAGCCCACGGGGGAAGCAGCAGGGATCTGTAATAAGCAGGAGAGTGGATTTAGAGTCTAACACAGCCCACGGGGGAAGCAGCAGGGATCTGTAATAAGCAGGAGAGTGGATTTAGAGTCTAACACAGCCCACGGGGGAGGCAGCAGGGATCTGTAATAAGCAGGAGAGTGGATTTAGAGTGTAACACAGCCCACGGGGGAGGCAGCAGGGATCTGTAATAAGCAGGAGAGTGGATTTAGAGTGTAACACAGCCCACGGGGGAAGCAGCAGGGATCTGTAATAAGCAGGAGAGTGGATTTAGAGTCTAACACAGCCCACGGGGGAAGCAGCAGGGATCTGTAATAAGCAGGAGAGTGGATTTAGAGTTTAACACAGCCCACGGGGGAAGCAGCAGGGATCTGTAATAAGCAGGAGAGTGGATTTAGAGTGTAACACAGCCCACGGGGGAAGCAGCAGGGATCTGTAATAAGCAGGAGAGTGGATTTAGAGTGTAACACAGCCCACGGGGGAAGCAGCAGGGATCTGTAATAAGCAGGAGAGTGGATTTAGAGTCTAACACAGCCCACGGGGGAAGCAGCAGGGATCTGTAATAAGCAGGAGAGTGGATTTAGAGTGTAACACAGCCCACGGGGGAGTTAGCAGGGATCTGTAATAAGCAGGAGAGTGGATTTAGAGTCTAACACAGCCCACGGGGGAGGCAGCAGTGATCTGTAATAAGCAGGAGAGTGGATTTAGAGTTTAACACAGCCCACGGGGGAGGCAGCAGTGATCTGTAATAAGCAGGAGAGTGGATTTAGAGTGTAACACAGCCCACGGGGGAGGCAGCAGGGATCTGTAATAAGCAGGAGAGTGGATTTAGAGTGTAACACAGCCCACGGGGGAAGCAGCAGGGATCTGTAATAAGCAGGAGAGTGGATTTAGAGTCTAACACAGCCCACGGGGGAGGCAGCAGTGATCTGTAATAAGCAGGAGAGTGGATTTAGAGTCTAACACAGCCCACGGGGGAGGCAGCAGTGATCTGTAATAAGCAGGAGAGTGGATTTAGAGTCTAACACAGCCCACGGGGGAAGCAGCAGGGATCTGTAATAAGCAGGAGAGTGGATTTAGAGTCTAACACAGCCCACGGGGGAGGCAGCAGTGATCTGTAATAAGCAGGAGAGTGGATTTAGAGTGTAACACAGCCCACGGGGGAAGCAGCAGGGATCTGTAATAAGCAGGAGAGTGGATTTAGAGTCTAACACAGCCCACGGGGGAAGCAGCAGGGATCTGTAATAAGCAGGAGAGTGGATTTAGAGTCTAACACAGCCCACGGGGGAGGCAGCAGGGATCTGTAATAAGCAGGAGAGTGGATTTAGAGTGTAACACAGCCCACGGGGGAGGCAGCAGGGATCTGTAATAAGCAGGAGAGTGGATTTAGAGTGTAACACAGCCCACGGGGGAAGCAGCAGGGATCTGTAATAAGCAGGAGAGTGGATTTAGAGTCTAACACAGCCCACGGGGGAAGCAGCAGGGATCTGTAATAAGCAGGAGAGTGGATTTAGAGTTTAACACAGCCCACGGGGGAAGCAGCAGGGATCTGTAATAAGCAGGAGAGTGGATTTAGAGTGTAACACAGCCCACGGGGGAAGCAGCAGGGATCTGTAATAAGCAGGAGAGTGGATTTAGAGTGTAACACAGCCCACGGGGGAAGCAGCAGGGATCTGTAATAAGCAGGAGAGTGGATTTAGAGTCTAACACAGCCCACGGGGGAAGCAGCAGGGATCTGTAATAAGCAGGAGAGTGGATTTAGAGTGTAACACAGCCCACGGGGGAGTTAGCAGGGATCTGTAATAAGCAGGAGAGTGGATTTAGAGTCTAACACAGCCCACGGGGGAGGCAGCAGTGATCTGTAATAAGCAGGAGAGTGGATTTAGAGTTTAACACAGCCCACGGGGGAGGCAGCAGTGATCTGTAATAAGCAGGAGAGTGGATTTAGAGTGTAACACAGCCCACGGGGGAGGCAGCAGGGATCTGTAATAAGCAGGAGAGTGGATTTAGAGTGTAACACAGCCCACGGGGGAAGCAGCAGGGATCTGTAATAAGCAGGAGAGTGGATTTAGAGTCTAACACAGCCCACGGGGGAGGCAGCAGTGATCTGTAATAAGCAGGAGAGTGGATTTAGAGTCTAACACAGCCCACGGGGGAGGCAGCAGTGATCTGTAATAAGCAGGAGAGTGGATTTAGAGTCTAACACAGCCCACGGGGGAAGCAGCAGGGATCTGTAATAAGCAGGAGAGTGGATTTAGAGTCTAACACAGCCCACGGGGGAGGCAGCAGTGATCTGTAATAAGCAGGAGAGTGGATTTAGAGTCTAACACAGCCCACGGGGGAGGCAGCAGTGATCTGTAATAAGCAGGAGAGTGGATTTAGAGTCTAACACAGCCCACGGGGGAGGCAGCAGTGATCTGTAATAAGCAGGAGAGTGGATTTAGAGTCTAACACAGCCCACGGGGGAGGCAGCAGTGATCTGTAATAAGCAGGAGAGTGGATTTAGAGTCTAACACAGCCCACGGGGGAGGCAGCAGGGATCTGTAATAAGCAGGAGAGTGGATTTAGAGTCTAACACAGCCCACGGGGGAGGCAGCAGTGATCTGTAATAAGCAGGAGAGTGGATTTAGAGTCTAACACAGCCCACGGGGGAGGCAGCAGTGATCTGTAATAAGCAGGAGAGTGGATTTAGAGTCTAACACAGCCCACGGGGGAGGCAGCAGTGATCTGTAATAAGCAGGAGAGTGGATTTAGAGTCTAACACAGCCTACGGGGGAGGCAGCAGTGATCTGTAATAAGCAGGAGAGTGGATTTAGAGTCTAACACAGCCCACGGGGGAGGCAGCAGTGATCTGTAATAAGCAGGAGAGTGGATTTAGAGTCTAACACAGCCCACGGGGGAGGCAGCAGTGATCTGTAATAAGCAGGAGAGTGGATTTAGAGTCTAACACAGCCCACGGGGGAGGCAGCAGTGATCTGTAATAAGCAGGAGAGTGGATTTAGAGTCTAACACAGCCCACGGGGGAGGCAGCAGTGATCTGTAATAAGCAGGAGAGTGGATTTAGAGTCTAACACAGCCCACGGGGGAGGCAGCAGGGATCTGTAATAAGCAGGAGAGTGGATTTAGAGTCTAACACAGCCCACGGGGGAGGCAGCAGTGATCTGTAATAAGCAGGAGAGTGGATTTAGAGTCTAACACAGCCCACGGGGGAGGCAGCAGTGATCTGTAATAAGCAGGAGAGTGGATTTAGAGTCTAACACAGCCCACGGGGGAGGCAGCAGTGATCTGTAATAAGCAGGAGAGTGGATTTAGAGTCTAACACAGCCCACGGGGGAGGCAGCAGTGATCTGTAATAAGCAGGAGAGTGGATTTAGAGTCTAACACAGCCCACGGGGGAGGCAGCAGTGATCTGTAATAAGCAGGAGAGTGGATTTAGAGTCTAACACAGCCCACGGGGGAGGCAGCAGGGATCTGTAATAAGCAGGAGAGTGGATTTAGAGTCTAACACAGCCCACGGGGGAGGCAGCAGGGATCTGTAATAAGCAGGAGAGTGGATTTAGAGTCTAACACAGCCCACGGGGGAGGCAGCAGGGATCTGTAATAAGCAGGAGAGTGGATTTAGATTCTAACACAGCCCACGGGGGAGGCAGCAGGGATCTGTAATAAGCAGGAGAGTGGATTTAGAGTGTAACACAGCCCACGGGGGAGGCAGCAGGGATCTGTAATAAGCAGGAGAGTGGATTTAGAGTGTAACACAGCCCACGGGGGAGGCAGCAGGGATCTGTAAAAAGCAGGAGAGTGGATTTAGAGTTTAACACAGCCCACGGGGGAGGCAGCAGGGATCTGTAATAAGCAGGAGAGTGGATTTAGAGTCTAACACAGCCCACGGGGGAGGCAGCAGGGATCTGTAATAAGCAGGAGAGTGGATTTAGAGTCAAACACAGCCCACGGGGGAGGCAGCAGTGATCTGTAATAAGCAGGAGAGTGGATTTAGAGTCTAACACAGCCCACGGGGGAAGCAGCAGGGATCTGTAATAAGCAGGAGAGTGGATTTAGAGTCTAACACAGCCCACGGGGGAGGCAGCAGTGATCTGTAATAAGCAGGAGAGTGGATTTAGAGTGTAACACAGCCCACGGGGGAGGCAGCAGGGATCTGTAATAAGCAGGAGAGTGGATTTAGAGTCTAACACAGCCCACGGGGGAGGCAGCAGTGATCTGTAATAAGCAGGAGAGTGGATTTAGAGTCTAACACAGCCCACGGGGGAAGCAGCAGGGATCTGTAATAAGCAGGAGAGTGGATTTAGAGTGTAACACAGCCCACGGGGGAAGCAGCAGGGATCTGTAATAAGCAGGAGAGTGGATTTAGAGTCTAACACAGCCCACGGGGGAGGCAGCAGTGATCTGTAATAAGCAGGAGAGTGGATTTAGAGTCTAACACAGCCCACGGGGGAGGCAGCAGTGATCTGTAATAAGCAGGAGAGTGGATTTAGAGTCTAACACAGCCCACGGGGGAGGCAGCAGTGATCTGTAATAAGCAGGAGAGTGGATTTAGAGTCTAACACAGCCCACGGGGGAGGCAGCAGTGATCTGTAATAAGCAGGAGAGTGGATTTAGAGTCTAACACAGCCCACGGGGGAGGCAGCAGTGATCTGTAATAAGCAGGAGAGTGGATTTAGAGTCTAACACAGCCCACGGGGGAGGCAGCAGGGATCTGTAATAAGCAGGAGAGTGGATTTAGAGTCTAACACAGCCCACGGGGGAGGCAGCAGGGATCTGTAATAAGCAGGAGAGTGGATTTAGAGTCTAACACAGCCCACGGGGGAGGCAGCAGTGATCTGTAATAAGCAGGAGAGTGGATTTAGAGTCTAACACAGCCCACGGGGGAGGCAGCAGTGATCTGTAATAAGCAGGAGAGTGGATTTAGAGTCTAACACAGCCCACGGGGGAGGCAGCAGTGATCTGTAATAAGCAGGAGAGTGGATTTAGAGTCTAACACAGCCCACGGGGGAGGCAGCAGGGATCTGTAATAAGCAGGAGAGTGGATTTAGAGTCTAACACAGCCCACGGGGGAGGCAGCAGGGATCTGTAATAAGCAGGAGAGTGGATTTAGAGTCTAACACAGCCCACGGGGGAGGCAGCAGGGATCTGTAATAAGCAGGAGAGTGGATTTAGAGTGTAACACAGCCCACGGGGGAGGCAGCAGGGATCTGTAATAAGCAGGAGAGTGGATTTAGAGTCTAACACAGCCCACGGGGGAGGCAGCAGGGATCTGTAAAAAGCAGGAGAGTGGATTTAGAGTTTAACACAGCCCACGGGGGAGGCAGCAGGGATCTGCAATAAGCAGGAGAGTGGATTTAGAGTTTAACACAGCCCACGGGGGAGGCAGCAGGGATCTGCAATAAGCAGGAGAGTGGATTTAGAGTCTAACACAGCCCACGGGGGAGGCAGCAGTGATCTGTAATAAGCAGGAGAGTGGATTTAGAGTTTAACACAGCCCACGGGGGAGGCAGCAGTGATCTGTAATAAGCAGGAGAGTGGATTTAGAGTGTAACACAGCCCACGGGGGAGGCAGCAGGGATCTGTAATAAGCAGGAGACTGGATTTAGAGTGTAACACAGCCCACGGGGGAAGCAGCAGGGATCTGTAATAAGCAGGAGAGTGGATTTAGAGTCTAACACAGCCCACGGGGGAGGCAGCAGGGATCTGTAATAAGCAGGAGAGTGGATTTAGAGTCTAACACAGCCCACGGGGGAGGCAGCAGTGATCTGTAATAAGCAGGAGAGTGGATTTAGAGTCTAACACAGCCCACGGGGGAAGCAGCAGGGATCTGTAATAAGCAGGAGAGTGGATTTAGAGTCTAACACAGCCCACGGGGGAGGCAGCAGTGATCTGTAATAAGCAGGAGAGTGGATTTAGAGTCTAACACAGCCCACGGGGGAGGCAGCAGTGATCTGTAATAAGCAGGAGAGTGGATTTAGAGTCTAACACAGCCCACGGGGGAGGCAGCAGTGATCTGTAATAAGCAGGAGAGTGGATTTAGAGTCTAACACAGCCCACGGGGGAGGCAGCAGTGATCTGTAATAAGCAGGAGAGTGGATTTAGAGTCTAACACAGCCCACGGGGGAGGCAGCAGTGATCTGTAATAAGCAGGAGAGTGGATTTAGAGTCTAACACAGCCCACGGGGGAGGCAGCAGTGATCTGTAATAAGCAGGAGAGTGGATTTAGAGTCTAACACAGCCCACGGGGGAGGCAGCAGGGATCTGTAATAAGCAGGAGAGTGGATTTAGAGTCTAACACAGCCCACGGGGGAGGCAGCAGGGATCTGTAATAAGCAGGAGAGTGGATTTAGAGTCTAACACAGCCCACGGGGGAGGCAGAAGGGATCTGTAATAAGCAGGAGAGTGGATTTAGAGTGTAACACTGCCCACGGGGGAGGCAGCAGGGATCTGTAATAAGCAGGAGAGTGGATTTAGAGTCTAACACAGCCCACGGGGGAGGCAGCAGGGATCTGTAAAAAGCAGGAGAGTGGATTTAGAGTTTAACACAGCCCACGGGGGAGGCAGCAGGGATCTGCAATAAGCAGGAGAGTGGATTTAGAGTTTAACACAGCCCACGGGGGAGGCAGCAGGGATCTGCAATAAGCAGGAGAGTGGATTGAGAGTCTAACACAGCCCACGGGGGAGGCAGCAGTGATCTGTAATAAGCAGGAGAGTGGATTTAGAGTTTAACACAGCCCACGGGGGAGGCAGCAGGGATCTGTAATAAGCAGGAGAGTGGATTTAGAGTCTAACACAGCCCACGGGGGAGGCAGCAGTGATCTGTAATAAGCAGGAGAGTGGATTTAGAGTCTAACACAGCCCACGGGGGAGGCAGCAGGGATCTGTAATAAGCAGGAGAGTGGATTTAGAGTCTAACACAGCCCACGGGGGAGGCAGCAGTGATCTGTAATAAGCAGGAGAGTGGATTTAGAGTCTAACACAGCCCACGGGGGAGGCAGCAGTGATCTGTAATAAGCAGGAGAGTGGATTTAGAGTCTAACACAGCCCACGGGGGAAGCAGCAGGGATCTGTAATAAGCAGGAGAGTGGATTTAGAGTCTAACACAGCCCACGGGGGAGGCAGCAGTGATCTGTAATAAGCAGGAGAGTGGATTTAGAGTCTAACACAGCCCACGGGGGAGGCAGCAGTGATCTGTAATAAGCAGGAGAGTGGATTTAGAGTCTAACACAGCCCACGGGGGAGGCAGCAGTGATCTGTAATAAGCAGGAGAGTGGATTTAGAGTCTAACACAGCCCACGGGGGAGGCAGCAGGGATCTGTAATAAGCAGGAGAGTGGATTTAGATTCTAACACAGCCCACGGGGGAGGCAGCAGGGATCTGTAATAAGCAGGAGAGTGGATTTAGAGTGTAACACAGCCCACGGGGGAGGCAGCAGGGATCTGTAATAAGCAGGAGAGTGGATTTAGAGTGTAACACAGCCCACGGGGGAGGCAGCAGGGATCTGTAAAAAGCAGGAGAGTGGATTTAGAGTTTAACACAGCCCACGGGGGAGGCAGCAGGGATCTGTAATAAGCAGGAGAGTGGATTTAGAGTCTAACACAGCCCATGGGGGAGGCAGCAGGGATCTGTAATAAGCAGGAGAGTGGATTTAGAGTCAAACACAGCCCACGGGGGAGGCAGCAGTGATCTGTAATAAGCAGGAGAGTGGATTTAGAGTCTAACACAGCCCACGGGGGAAGCAGCAGGGATCTGTAATAAGCAGGAGAGTGGATTTAGAGTGTAACACAGCCCACGGGGGAAGCAGCAGGGATCTGTAATAAGCAGGAGAGTGGATTTAGAGTCTAACACAGCCCACGGGGGAGGCAGCAGTGATCTGTAATAAGCAGGAGAGTGGATTTAGAGTCTAACACAGCCCACGGGGGAAGCAGCAGGGATCTGTAATAAGCAGGAGAGTGGATTTAGAGTGTAACACAGCCCACGGGGGAAGCAGCAGGGATCTGTAATAAGCAGGAGAGTGGATTTAGAGTCTAACACAGCCCACGGGGGAGGCAGCAGTGATCTGTAATAAGCAGGAGAGTGGATTTAGAGTCTAACACAGCCCACGGGGGAGGCAGCAGTGATCTGTAATAAGCAGGAGAGTGGATTTAGAGTCTAACACAGCCCACGGGGGAGGCAGCAGTGATCTGTAATAAGCAGGAGAGTGGATTTAGAGTCTAACACAGCCCACGGGGAGGCAGCAGTGATCTGTAATAAGCAGGAGAGTGGATTTAGAGTCTAACACAGCCCACGGGGGAGGCAGCAGTGATCTGTAATAAGCAGGAGAGTGGATTTAGAGTCTAACACAGCCCACGGGGGAGGCAGCAGTGATCTGTAATAAGCAGGAGAGTGGATTTAGAGTCTAACACAGCCCACGGGGGAGGCAGCAGGGATCTGTAATAAGCAGGAGAGTGGATTTAGAGTCTAACACAGCCCACGGGGGAGGCAGCAGGGATCTGTAATAAGCAGGAGAGTGGATTTAGAGTCTAACACAGCCCACGGGGGAGGCAGCAGGGATCTGTAATAAGCAGGAGAGTGGATTTAGAGTGTAACACAGCCCACGGGGGAGGCAGCAGGGATCTGTAATAAGCAGGAGAGTGGATTTAGAGTCTAACACAGCCCACGGGGGAGGCAGCAGGGATCTGTAAAAAGCAGGAGAGTAGATTTAGAGTTTAACACAGCCCACGGGGGAGGCAGCAGGGATCTGCAATAAGCAGGAGAGTGGATTTAGAGTTTAACACAGCCCACGGGGGAGGCAGCAGGGATCTGCAATAAGCAGGAGAGTGGATTTAGAGTCTAACACAGCCCACGGGGGAGGCAGCAGTGATCTGTAATAAGCAGGAGAGTGGATTTAGAGTTTAACACAGCCCACGGGGGAGGCAGCAGTGATCTGTAATAAGCAGGAGAGTGGATTTAGAGTGTAACACAGCCCACGGGGGAGGCAGCAGGGATCTGTAATAAGCAGGAGACTGGATTTAGAGTGTAACACAGCCCACGGGGGAAGCAGCAGGGATCTGTAATAAGCAGGAGAGTGGATTTAGAGTCTAACACAGCCCACGGGGGAGGCAGCAGTGATCTGTAATAAGCAGGAGAGTGGATTTAGAGTCTAACACAGCCCACGGGGGAGGCAGCAGTGATCTGTAATAAGCAGGAGAGTGGATTTAGAGTCTAACACAGCCCACGGGGGAAGCAGCAGGGATCTGTAATAAGCAGGAGAGTGGATTTAGAGTCTAACACAGCCCACGGGGGAGGCAGCAGTGATCTGTAATAAGCAGGAGAGTGGATTTAGAGTCTAACACAGCCCACGGGGGAGGCAGCAGTGATCTGTAATAAGCAGGAGAGTGGATTTAGAGTCTAACACAGCCCACGGGGGAGGCAGCAGTGATCTGTAATAAGCAGGAGAGTGGATTTAGAGTCTAACACAGCCCACGGGGGAGGCAGCAGTGATCTGTAATAAGCAGGAGAGTGGATTTAGAGTCTAACACAGCCCACGGGGGAGGCAGCAGTGATCTGTAATAAGCAGGAGAGTGGATTTAGAGTCTAACACAGCCCACGGGGGAGGCAGCAGTGATCTGTAATAAGCAGGAGAGTGGATTTAGAGTCTAACACAGCCCACGGGGGAGGCAGCAGGGATCTGTAATAAGCAGGAGAGTGGATTTAGAGTCTAACACAGCCCACGGGGGAGGCAGCAGGGATCTGTAATAAGCAGGAGAGTGGATTTAGAGTCTAACACAGCCCACGGGGGAGGCAGAAGGGATCTGTAATAAGCAGGAGAGTGGATTTAGAGTGTAACACAGCCCACGGGGGAGGCAGCAGGGATCTGTAATAAGCAGGAGAGTGGATTTAGAGTCTAACACAGCCCACGGGGGAGGCAGCAGGGATCTGTAAAAAGCAGGAGAGTGGATTTAGAGTTTAACACAGCCCACGGGGGAGGCAGCAGGGATCTGCAATAAGCAGGAGAGTGGATTTAGAGTTTAACACAGCCCACGGGGGAGGCAGCAGGGATCTGCAATAAGCAGGAGAGTGGATTTAGAGTCTAACACAGCCCACGGGGGAGGCAGCAGTGATCTGTAATAAGCAGGAGAGTGGATTTAGAGTTTAACACAGCCCACGGGGGAGGCAGCAGGGATCTGTAATAAGCAGGAGAGTGGATTTAGAGTCTAACACAGCCCACGGGGGAGGCAGCAGTGATCTGTAAAAAGCAGGAGAGTGGATTTAGAGTCTAACACAGCCCACGGGGGAGGCAGCAGGGATCTGTAATAAGCAGGAGAGTGGATTTAGAGTCTAACACAGCCCACGGGGGAGGCAGCAGTGATCTGTAATAAGCAGGAGAGTGGATTTAGAGTCTAACACAGCCCACGGGGGAGGCAGCAGTGATCTGTAATAAGCAGGAGAGTGGATTTAGAGTCTAACACAGCCCACGGGGGAAGCAGCAGGGATCTGTAATAAGCAGGAGAGTGGATTTAGAGTCTAACACAGCCCACGGGGGAGGCAGCAGTGATCTGTAATAAGCAGGAGAGTGGATTTAGAGTCTAACACAGCCCACGGGGGAGGCAGCAGTGATCTGTAATAAGCAGGAGAGTGGATTTAGAGTCTAACACAGCCCACGGGGGAGGCAGCAGGGATCTGTAATAAGCAGAAGAGTGGATTTAGAGTCTAACACAGCCCACGGGGGAGGCAGCAGTGATCTGTAATAAGCAGGAGAGTGGATTTAGAGTCTAACACAGCCCACGGGGGAGGCAGCAGGGATCTGTAATAAGCAGGAGAGTGGATTTAGAGTCTAACACAGCCCACGGGGGAGGCAGCAGGGATCTGTAATAAGCAGGAGAGTGGATTTAGAGTCTAACACAGCCCACGGGGGAGGCAGCAGGGATCTGTAATAAGCAGGAGAGTGGATTTAGAGTGTAACACAGCCCACGGGGGAGGCAGCAGGGATCTGTAATAAGCAGGAGAGTGGATTTAGAGTGTAACACAGCCCACGGGGGAGGCAGCAGGGATCTGTAAAAAGCAGGAGAGTGGATTTAGAGTTTAACACAGCCCACGGGGGAGGCAGCAGGGATCTATAATAAGCAGGAGAGTCGATTTAGAGTCTAACACAGCCCACGGGGGAGGCAGCAGGGATCTGTAATAAGCAGGAGAGTGGATTTAGAGTCAAACACAGCCCACGGGGGAGGCAGCAGTGATCTGTAATAAGCAGGAGAGTGGATTTAGAGTGTAACACAGCCCACGGGGGAAGCAGCAGGGATCTGTAATAAGCAGGAGAGTGGATTTAGAGTCTAACACAGCCCACGGGGGAGGCAGCAGTGATCTGTAATAAGCAGGAGAGTGGATTTAGAGTGTAACACAGCCCACGGGGGAAGCAGCAGGGATCTGTAATAAGCAGGAGAGTGGATTTAGAGTCTAACACAGCCCACGGGGGAGGCAGCAGTGATCTGTAATAAGCAGGAGAGTGGATTTAGAGTCTAACACAGCCCACGGGGGAAGCAGCAGGGATCTGTAATAAGCAGGAGAGTGTATTTAGAGTGTAACACAGCCCACGGGGGAAGCAGCAGGGATCTGTAATAAGCAGGAGAGTGGATTTAGAGTCTAACACAGCCCACGGGGGAGGCAGCAGTGATCTGTAATAAGCAGGAGAGTGGATTTAGAGTCTAACACAGCCCACGGGGGAGGCAGCAGTGATCTGTAATAAGCAGGAGAGTGGATTTAGAGTCTAACACAGCCCACGGGGGAGGCAGCAGTGATCTGTAATAAGCAGGAGAGTGGATTTAGAGTCTAACACAGCCCACGGGGGAGGCAGCAGTGATCTGTAATAAGCAGGAGAGTGGATTTAGAGTCTAACACAGCCCACGGGGGAGGCAGCAGTGATCTGTAATAAGCAGGAGAGTGGATTTAGAGTCTAACACAGCCCACGGGGGAGGCAGCAGGGATCTGTAATAAGCAGGAGAGTGGATTTAGAGTCTAACACAGCCCACGGGGGAGGCAGCAGGGATCTGTAATAAGCAGGAGAGTGGATTTAGAGTCTAACACAGCCCACGGGGGAGGCAGCAGGGATCTGTAATAAGCAGGAGAGTGGATTTAGAGTGTAACACAGCCCACGGGGGAGGCAGCAGGGATCTGTAATAAGCAGGAGAGTGGATTTAGAGTCTAACACAGCCCACGGGGGAGGCAGCAGGGATCTGTAAAAAGTGGGAGAGTGGATTTAGAGTTTAACACAGCCCACGGGGGAGGCAGCAGGGATCTGCAATAAGCAGGAGAGTGGATTTAGAGTTTAACACAGCCCACGGGGGAGGCAGCAGGGATCTGCAATAAGCAGGAGAGTGGATTTAGAGTCTAACACATCCCACGGGGGAGGCAGCAGTGATCTGTAATAAGCAGGAGAGTGGATTTAGAGTTTAACACAGCCCACGGGGGAGGCAGCAGTGATCTGTAATAAGCAGGAGAGTGGATTTAGAGTGTAACACAGCCCACGGGGGAGGCAGCAGGGATCTGTAATAAGCAGGAGAGTGGATTTAGAGTGTAACACAGCCCACGGGGGAAGCAGCAGGGATCTGTAATAAGCAGGAGAGTGGATTTAGAGTCTAACACAGCCCACAGGGGAGGCAGCAGTGATCTGTAATAAGCAGGAGAGTGGATTTAGAGTCTAACACAGCCCACGGGGGAGGCAGCAGTGATCTGTAATAAGCAGGAGAGTGGATTTAGAGTCTAACACAGCCCACGGGGGAAGCAGCAGGGATCTGTAATAAGCAGGAGAGTGGATTTAGAGTCTAACACAGCCCACGGGGGAGGCAGCAGTGATCTGTAATAAGCAGGAGAGTGGATTTAGAGTCTAACACAGCCCACGGGGGAGGCAGCAGTGATCTGTAATAAGCAGGAGAGTGGATTTAGAGTCTAACACAGCCCACGGGGGAGGCAGCAGTGATCTGTAATAAGCAGGAGAGTGGATTTAGAGTCTAACACAGCCCACGGGGGAGGCAGCAGTGATCTGTAATAAGCAGGAGAGTGGATTTAGAGTCTAACACAGCCCACGGGGGGAGGCAGCAGGGATCTGTAATAAGCAGGAGAGTGGATTTAGAGTCTAACACAGCCCACGGGGGAGGCAGCAGGGATCTGTAATAAGCAGGAGAGTGGATTTAGAGTCTAACACAGCCCACGGGGGAGGCAGCAGGGATCTGTAATAAGCAGGAGAGTGGATTTAGATTCTAACACAGCCCACGGGGGAGGCAGCAGGGATCTGTAATAAGCAGGAGAGTGGATTTAGAGTGTAACACAGCCCACGGGGGAGGCAGCAGGGATCTGTAATAAGGCAGGAGAGTGGATTTAGAGTGTAACACAGCCCACGGGGGAGGCAGCAGGGATCTGCAATAAGCAGGAGAGTGGATTTAGAGTTTAACACAGCCCACGGGGGAGGCAGCAGGGATCTGCAATAAGCAGGAGAGTGGATTTAGAGTCTAACACAGCCCACGGGGGAGGCAGCAGTGATCTGTAATAAGCAGGAGAGTGGATTTAGAGTGTAACACAGCCCACGGGGGAGGCAGCAGGGATCTGTAATAAGCAGGAGAGTGGATTTAGAGTGTAACACAGCCCACGGGGGAAGCAGCAGGGATCTGTAATAAGCAGGAGAGTGGATTTAGAGTCTAACACAGCCCACGGGGGAGGCAGCAGTGATCTGTAATAAGCAGGAGAGTGGATTTAGAGTCTAACACAGCCCACGGGGGAGGCAGCAGTGATCTGTAATAAGCAGGAGAGTGGATTTAGAGTCTAACACAGCCCACGGGGGAGGCAGCAGTGATCTGTAATAAGCAGGAGAGTGGATTTAGAGTCTAACACAGCCCACGGGGGAAGCAGCAGGGATCTGTAATAAGCAGGAGAGTGGATTTAGAGTCTAACACAGCCCACGGGGGAGGCAGCAGTGATCTGTAATAAGCAGGAGAGTGGATTTAGAGTCTAACACAGCCCACGGGGGAGGCAGCAGTGATCTGTAATAAGCAGGAGAGTGGATTTAGAGTCTAACACAGCCCACGGGGGAGGCAGCAGTGATCTGTAATAAGCAGGAGAGTGGATTTAGAGTCTAACACAGCCCACGGGGGAGGCAGCAGGGATCTGTAATAAGCAGGAGAGTGGATTTAGAGTCTAACACAGCCCACGGGGGAGGCAGCAGGGATCTGTAATAAGCAGGAGAGTGGATTTAGAGTCTAACACAGCCCACGGGGGAGGCAGCAGGGATCTGTAATAAGCAGGAGAGTGGATTTAGATTCTAACACAGCCCACGGGGGAGGCAGCAGGGATCTGTAATAAGCAGGAGAGTGGATTTAGAGTGTAACACAGCCCACGGGGGAGGCAGCAGGGATCTGTAATAAGCAGGAGAGTGGATTTAGAGTGTAACACAGCCCACGGGGGAGGCAGCAGGGATCTGCAATAAGCAGGAGAGTGGATTTAGAGTTTAACACAGCCCACGGGGGAGGCAGCAGGGATCTGCAATAAGCAGGAGAGTGGATTTAGAGTCTAACACAGCCCACGGGGGAGGCAGCAGTGATCTGCTAATAAGCAGGAGAGTGGATTTAGAGTGTAACACAGCCCACGGGGGAGGCAGCAGGGATCTGTAATAAGCAGGAGAGTGGATTTAGAGTGTAACACAGCCCACGGGGGAAGCAGCAGGGATCTGTAATAAGCAGGAGAGTGGATTTAGAGTCTAACACAGCCCACGGGGGATGGCAGCAGTGATCTGTAATAAGCAGGAGAGTGGATTTAGAGTCTAACACAGCCCACGGGGGAGGCAGCAGTGATCTGTAATAAGCAGGAGAGTGGATTTAGAGTCTAACACAGCCCACGGGGGAGGCAGCAGTGATCTGTAATAAGCAGGAGAGTGGATTTAGAGTCTAACACAGCCCACGGGGGAGGCAGCAGGGATCTGTAATAAGCAGGAGAGTGGATTTAGAGTCTAGGGGACTATTGGGGGGGAGTGGAGTGACATGTAGGGTGGTGTGAAGTGGAGTGGAGTGACATGTGGGTGGAGTGGAGCGGAGTGACATTTGGAGTGGAGTGACATGTGGAGTGGGAGTGACGTGGGGGGGGTGAGTGACATGTAGGGTGGTGTGAAGTGGAGGGGAGTGACATGTGGGTGGAGTGGAGTGGAGTGGAGTGGACATGTGGAGTGGAGTGGAGTGACATGTGAGTGGAGTGACAAGTGGGGTGGGGTGGTGTGACATGTGAGGTGGGGTGGAGTGGAGTGACATGTAGGGTGGTGTGAAGTGGAGTGGAGTGACATGTGGGGTGGAGTGGAATGACATGTGGGTTGGGTGGAAAGTGTGACGTGGGATGGGGTGGAGTGACTTATGGGGTGGGGTGTGACTGACATGTGAGGTGGAGTGACAAGTGGGGTGGGGTGGTGTGACATCTGGGGTGGGGTGGAGTGACATGTGGTGTGAGGTTGGGTGGAGTGACATGTGGAGTGGAGAAGTGTGATGTGGGATGGGGTGGAGTGACATAT
>NC_052308.1:13995503-14118690 GCF_016432855.1 Salvelinus namaycush
TAACACAGCCCACGGGGGAGGCAGCAGTGATTGTACATAGCAGCGAGTGGATTAGAGTCTAACACAGCCCACGGGGGGGAGCAGCAGTGATCTGTAATAAGCAGGAGTACGTGGATTTAGGAGTCTAAACAGGCCCCTACGGGGGGAGGCAAGCAGTGATCGTAATAGCAGGAGAGTGATGTTTAGAGATCTAACACAGACCGCACGGGGGAGGCAGCAGTGGATCTGTATTAAAGCAGGAGATGCATTAAGTCTAAACACCAGCCAACGGGGGAGCAAGCAGGATCGTCATAAGCAGGAGAGTGGATTTAGAGTCTAACAACAGCACCACGGGGGAGGCAGCGTGATCACTGTAATAAGCAGGAGAGTGGATTTAGAGTGCTAAACCAGCCCACGGGGGAGGCAGCAGTGATCTGTAATAAGCAGGAGAGTGGGATTTAGAGTCTAAACACATGCCCCGGGGAGGGCAGCAGGGATGGGTCTAAGGCGAGGATTAAGTAAGCAACGGGGGGGGGGGACGCCAGGATCTGTAATAAGCTAGAGAGTGGATTAGAGTGCTACACAGCCGGAGCAGCAGGACGTAACGGGGGATGGTCTACAGCAGCAGGGATCTGTAATAAGCAGGAGAGTGGATTTAGAGTCTAACACAGCCACGGGGAGGCAGCAGTGATCTGTAAAAGCAGGAGGACAGTGGATTTTAGGAGTGTAACACAGCCCACGGGGGAGGGGCAGCAGGGATCTGTAATAAGCAGGAGAAGTGGATTTAGAGTGTAACACAGCCCACGGGGGAGTCAGCAGGATCTAGCATAAGCAGGAGAGTGGATTTAGAGTTTAACACAGCCACGGGGAGGCAGCAGGGATCTGCAATAAGCAGGAGAGTGGATTTAGAGTCTAAACAGCAGCCCACGGGGAGCAGCAGGATCTGTGAATAAGCAGGAGAGTGGATTTAGAGTGTAACACAGCCCACGGGGGAGGCAGCAGGGATCTGTAATAAGCAGGAGAGTGGATTTAGAGTGTAACACAGCCCCACGGGGAAGCAGCAGGATCGAATAAGCAGGAGAGTGGATTTAGAGTCTAACACAGCCCACGGGGGAGGCAGCAGTGATCTGTAATAAGCAGGAGAGTGGAGTTAGAGTCTAACACAGCCACAGGGGAGCAGGCAGGGATCGTAATAAGCGGAGAGTGGATTTGAGTCTACACAGCCCACGGGGGAGCAGCAGGGATCTGTAATAAGCAGGAGAGTGGATTTGAGTCTAACACAGCCCACGGGGGAGGCAGCAGTGATCTGTAATAAGCAGGAGAGTGGATTTAGAGTCTACACAGCCCACGGGGGAGGCAGCAGTGATCTGTAATAAGTCAGGAGAGTGGATTTAGAGTCTAACACAGCCCACGGGGAGGCAGCAGTGATCTGTAATAGCAGGAGAGTGGATTTAGAGTCTAACACAGCCCACGGGGAGCCAGCAGGATCTGCTAATAAGCGAGAGTGGATTTAGAGTCAGAACACAGACCCACGGGGGAGAGCAGCAGTGATCTGTAATAAGCAGGAGAGTGGATTAAGAGTTTAAACAGCCCACGGGGAGAGCAGCAGTGATCTGTAATAAGCAGGAGAGTGGATTTAGAGTGTAACACAGCCCACGGGGAGGCAGCAGGATCTGTAATAAGCAGGAGAGTGGATTTAGAGTGTAACACAGCCACGGGGACAGCAAGGGATCTGTAATAAGCAGCGAGAGAGGATTTAGAGTCTAACACAGCCCACGGGGAGGCAGCAGTGATCTGTAATAAGCAGGAGGTGTATTTAGAGGTCTAACACAGCCCAACGGGGGAGGCAGCAGTGATCTGTAATAAGCAGGAGAGTGGATTTAGAGTCTAACACAGCCCACGGGGGAAGCAGCAGGGATCTGTAATAAGCAGGAGAGTGGATTTAGAATCTAACACAGCCACGGGGGAGGCAGCATGATCTGTAATAAGCAGGAGAGTGGATTTAGAGTCTAACACAGCCCACGGGGGAGGCAGCAGATCTGTAATAAGCAGGAGAGTGGATTTAGAGTCTAACAGCCCACGGGGAGGGCAGCAGTGATCTGTAATAAGCAGGAGGTGGAGTTAGAGTTACACAGCCCACGCGGGGAGGCAGCAGGGATCTGTATAAGCAGGAGAGTGGATTTAGATTCTAACAAAGCCACGGGGAGGCAGCAGGGATCTGTAATAAGCAGGAGAGTGGATTTAGATTCTAACACAGCCCACGGGGGAGGCAGCAGGATCTGTAATAAGCAGGAGAGTGGATTTAGAGTGTAACACAGCCCACGGTGAGGCAGCAGGGATCTGTAATAAGCAGGGAGTGGATTTAGAGTGTAACCAGCCCACGGGGGAGGCAGCAGGGATCTGTAAAAAAGCAGGAGATTGGATTTAGAGTTTAACACAGCCCACGGGAGGCAGCAGGGATCTGTAATAAGAGAGAGTCGATTTAGAGTCTAACACAGCCCATGGGGGAGGCAGCAGGGATCTGTAATAAGCAGGAGAGTGGATTTAGAGTCAAAAACACAGCCCACGGGGGAGGCAGCAGTGATCTGTAAAGAGAGAGTGGATTTAGAGTGATAACACAGCCCACGGGGGAGCAGCAGGATCTGTAATAAGCAGGAAGTGGATTTAGGTCTAACACAGCCCACGGGGGAGCAGCAGTGATCTGTAATAAGCAGGAGAGTGGATTAGAGTGTAACACAGCCCACGGGGAGGCAGCAGGATCTGTAATAAGCAGAGAGTGGATAGAGTCTAACAAGCCACGGGGGAGGCAGCAGCAGTGATCTGTAATAAGCAGGAGAGTGGATTTAGAGTCTAACACAGCCCACGGTGGAAGCAGCAGGGATCTGTAATACGCAGGAGAGGTGATTTAGAGTGTAACACAGCCACGGGGGAAGCAGCAGGATCTCGTATAAGCAGGAGAGTGGATTTAGAGTCTAACACAGCCCACGGGGGAGGCAGCAGTGATCTGTAATAAGCAGAGAGTGGATTTAGAGTCTAACACAGCCCACGGGGAGGCAGCAGTGATCTGTAATAAGAAGGAGAGTGGATTTAGAGTCTAACACAGCCCACGGGGGAGGCAGCAGTGATCTGTAATAAGCAGGAGAGTGATTAGAGTCTAACACAGCCCACGGGGGAGGCAAGCAGTGATCTGTAATAAGCAGGAGAGTGGATTTAGGTCTAACACAGCCCACGGGGAGGCAGCAGGATCTGTAATAAGCAGAGAGTGGATTTAGAGTGCTAACACAGCCCACGGTGGAGGCAGCAGGGATCTGTAATAAGCTAGAGATGTGGATTTAGAGTCTAACACAGCCCACGGTGGGAGGCAGCAGGGATCTGTATATAAGCAGGAGAGTGGATTTAGAGTCTAACAGCCCACGGGGGAGGCAGCAGGGATCTGTAATGCAGGAGAGTGGATTTAGATTCTAACACAGCCCACTAGAGGGAGAGGCAGCAGGGATCTGTAATAAGCAGGAGATGGATTTTAGAGTCTAACAGCCCCGGGGGACGGAGCAGTGATCTGTAATAAGCAGAGAGTGGATTTAGAGTCTAACACAGCCCACGGGGAGGCAGCAGTGATCTGTATAAAGCGGAGAGTGGATTTAGAGTAACATAGCCCACGGGGGAGGCAGCAGTGATCTGTAATAAGCAGGAGAGTGGATTTAGAGTTCAACACAGCCCATGGGGGAGGCCAGCAGTGATCTGTAATAAGGAGGAGGATGGATTTAGAGTCTAACACAGCCCACGGGGGAGGCAGCAGGGATCTGTAATAAGCAGAGAGTGGATTTAGAGTCTAACACAGCCCAGGGGGAGGCAGCAGTGATCTGTAATAAGCAGGAGAGTGGATTTAGAGTCTAACACAGCCCACGGGGAGCAGCAGGGATCTGTAATAAGCAGGGAGTGGATTTAGAATCTAACACAGCCCACGGGGGAGGCAGCAGTGATCTGTAATAAGCAGGAGAGTGGAAGTTTAGAGTCTAACACAGCCCACGGGGGAGGCAGCATGTGTATCTGTAATAAGCAGGAGATGGATTAGAGTCTAAACACAGCCCAAGGGGAGGCAGCAGTGATCTGTAATAAGCAGGAGAGTGGATTTAGAGTCTAAACAGCCCACGGGGGAGGCAGCAGTGATCTGTAATAGCAGCAGAGAGTGGATTTGAGTTAACACAGCCAGGGGGAGGCAGCAGGATCTGTAATAAGCAGGAGAGGGTTAGAGTCAACACAGCCCACGGGGGAGGCCGCAGGGATCTGTAACTAAGCAGAGAGTGGATTAGAGTCTAACACAGCCCACGGGGGAGGCGCAGGGATACTGTAATAAGCAGGAGAAGTGGATTTAGATTCTGAACACAGCCCACGCGGGGAGGCAGCGGGATCTGTAATAAGCAGGAGAGGGATTTAGATTCTAACACAGCCCACGGCGGGAGGCAGCAGGGATCTGTAATAAGCAGGAGAGTGGATTTAGAGTGTAACACAGCCCACGGGTGAGGCAGCAGGATCTGTATAATAAGCAGAGATGGATTTGAGTGTAACACAGCCCACGGGGGAGGCAGCAGGGATCGTAAAGCAGGAGAGTGGATTTAGAGTTAACACAGCCACTGGGGAGGCAGCAGGATCTGTAATAGCAGGAGAGTCGATTTAGAGTCTAACACAGCCCATGGGGAGGGCAGCAGGGATCTGTTAATAAGCAGGAGAGTGATTTAGAGTCAAACACAGACCCACGGGCGAGGCCAGCAGTCGATCTGTAATAAGCAGGAGAGTGGATTTAGAGGTAACACAGCCCACGGGGGAAGCAGCGGATCTGTAATAAGCAGGAGAGTGGATTTAGAGTCTAACACAGCACACGGGGAGGAGCAGCAGTGGATCTAATAAGCAGGAGAGTGGATTAGAGTGTAAACAGCCCACGGGGGAGGCAGCAGGGATCTGTAATAAGCAGGAGAGTGGATTTAGAGTCTAACACAGCCCACGGGGGAGGCAGCAGTGATCTGTAATTAAGCAGGAGAGTGGATTTAGAGTCTAACACAGCCCACGGGGAGCAGGCAGGGAGCTTGTATAAGCAGAGAGTGGATTTAGAGTGTAACAACAGCCCACGGGGAGCAGCAGTGGATCTGTAATAAGCAGGAGAGGGATTTAGAGTCTAACACAGCCCACGGTGGAGCAGCAGTGATCTGTAATAAGCAGGAGAGTGATTTCAGTCTAACACAGCCCACGGGGTCGGCAGCAGTGATCTGTAATAAGTCAGGAGAGTGGATTTAGAGTCTAACACAGCCCAGGGGGAGGCAGCAGTGATCTGTAATAAGCATGAGAGTGGATTTAGAGTCTAACACAGCCCACGGGGGGAGGCAGCAGCTGATCTGTAATAAGCAGGGAGTGGATTTAGAGTCTAACACCGCCCAACGGGGAGGCAGCAGGGATCTGTAATAAGCAGGAGAGTGGATTTAGAGTGTACACAGCCCACGGGGAGCAGCAGGGATCTGTAATAACAGGAGAGTGGATTTAGAGTCTAACACAGCCACGGGGGAGGCAGCAGGGATCTTGTAATAAGCAGAGAGTGGATTTAGAGTCAACAAAGCCAGGGGAGGCAGCAGGGATCTGTAATAAGCAGGAGAGTGGATTTAGATTCTAACACAGCCCACGGGGAGGCAGCAGGGATCTGAATAGCAGGAGAGTGGATTTAGAGTCTAACAACAGCACGGGGAGGCAGCAGGATCTGTAATAAGCAGGAGAGTGGATTTAGAGTTCTAACACAGCCCACGGGGGAGGCAGCAGTGATCTGTATAAGCAGGAGAGTGGATTTAGAGTCTTCTAACAAGCCCACGGGGGAGCAGCAGTGATCTGTAATAAGCAGGAGAGTGGATTTAGAGTCTAAACACAGCCCACGGGGGAGGCCAGCAGGGATCTGTAATAAGCAGAGATGGATTTAGAGTCTAACACAGCACGGGGGAGGCAGCAGGGATCTGTAATAAGCAGGAGAGGATTTAGAGTCTAACACAGCCCACGGGGGAGGCAGCAGGGATCTGAATAAGCAGAGATGGATTAGATTCTACACAGCCCCGGGGGAGGCACAGGATCTGTAATAAGAGGAGAGTGGATTTAGAGTCGTAACACAGCCCACGGGGAGGCAGCAGGGATCTGTAATAAGCAGGAGAGTGATTTAGAGTGTAACACAGCCCACGGGGGAGGCAGCAGGGATCTGCAATAAGCAGAAGAGTGGATTTAGAGTTTAACACAGCCCACGGGGGAGGCAGCAGGGATCTGTAATAACAGGAGAGTGATTTAGAGTCTAACACAGCCCACGGGGGAGCAGCAGTGATCTGTAATAAGCAGGAGAGTGGATTTGAGTGTAACACAGCCCACGGGGGAGGCAGCAGGAGACTGTATAAGCAGGAGAGTGGATTTAGAGTGTGTAACACAGCCCCGGGGGAAGAAGCAGGTGATCTGTAATAAGCAGGAGAGTGGATTTAGAGTCTAACACAGCCCACTGGGGAGGCAGCAGTGATCTGTAATAAGCAGGAGAGTGGATTTAGAGTCTACACAGCCCACGGGGGAGGCAGCAGTGATCTGTAATAAGCAGAGAGTGGATTTAGAGTCTAACACAGCCACATGGGGAAGCAGCAGGATCTGGAATAAGCAGGAGAGTGGATTTAGAGTCTAACACAGCCACGGGAGGCAGAAGTCTCTGTAATAAGCAGGAGAGTGGATTTAGAGTCTAACACAGCCCACGGGGAGGCAGCAGTGATCTGTAATAAGCAGGAGAGTGGATTTAGAGTCTAACACAGCCACGGGGAGGCAGCAGTGATCTTGTAAAGCAGGAGAGGGATTTAGAGTCTAACACAGCCCACGGGGAGGCAGCAGGATCTGTAATAAGCAGGAGAGTGGATTAGAGTTTAAACACAGCCCACGGGGGAGGCAGCAGGGATCTGCAATAAGCAGGAGAGTGATTTTAGAGTCTAACACAGCCAAGGGGAGGCAGCAGTGATCTGTAATAAGCAGGAGAGTGGATTTAGAGTTAACACAGCCCACGGGGGAGGCAGCAGTGATCTCGTAATAAGCAGGAGAGTGGATTTGAGTGTTAACACAGCCCACGGGGAGGCAGCAGGGAATCTGTAAAAGCAGGAGAGTGGATTTAGAGTGTAACACAGCCACGGGGGAAGCAGCAGGATCTGTAATAAGCAGGAGAGTGGATTTAGAGTACACAGCCCACGGGGAGGCAGCAGTGATCTGTAATGCAGGAAGTGGATTTAGAGTCTAACACAGCCCACGGGGGAGGCAGCAGTGATCTGTAATAAGAGGAGAGTGGATTTAGAGTCTAACACAGCCCACGGGGAAGCAGCAGGGATCTGTAATAAGCAGGAGAGTGGATTTAGAATCTAACACATGCCCACGGGGAGGCAGCAGTGATCTGTAATAAGCAGGAGAGTGGATTAGAGCTCTAACACAGCCCACGGGGGAGGCAGCAGTGATCTGCTAATAAGCAGGAGAGGGATTTAGAGTCTAACACAGCCACGGGGAGGCAGCAGGATCTGTAAAAGCAGAGAGTGGATTTAGAGTCTACACAGCCCACGGGGAGGCAGCAGTGATCTGTAATAAGCAGGAGAGTGGATTTAGAGTCTAACACAGCCCCCGGGGGAGGCAGCAGGGATCTGAATAAGCAGGAGAGTGGATTTAGAGTCTCAACAAGCCCACGGGGGAGGCAGCAGGGATCTGTAATAAGCAGGAGATGGATTTAGAGTCTAACACAGCCCACGGGGGAGGCAGCAGGGATCTGTAATAAGCAGGAGAGTGGATTTGATTCTAACACAGCACCACGGGGAGGCAGCAGCAGGGATCTGTAATAAGCAGGAGAAGTGGATTTAGAGTTCTAACACAGCCACGGGGAGGCAGCAGGGATCTGTAAAAGAAGGATGAAGTGGATTTAGAGTGTCACACAGCCCACGGGGAGGCAGGTGATCTGTAATAGCCAGGAGAGTGATTTAGAGTGTAACACAGCCCACGGGGGAGGCAGCAGGGATCTGTAAAAAGCAGGAGAGTGATTTAGAGTAAACACAGCCCACGGGGGAGGCAGCAGGGATCTGTAATAAGAGGAGAGTGGATTTAGAGTCTAACACAGCCATGGGGGAGGCAAGCAGCAGGGATCTGTAATAAGCAGGAGAGTGGATTTAGAGTCAACACAGCCCACGGGGGAGGCAGCAGTGATCTGTAATAAGCAGGAGAGTGGATTTAGAGTGTAACACAGCCCACGGGGAAGCAGCCAGGGATCTGTATAAGCAGGAGAGGGATTTAGAGTCTAACACAGCCCACTGCGGGAGGCAGCAGTGATCTGTAATAAGCAGAGAGTGGATTTAGAGTGTAACACACGCCACGGGGGAGCAGCAGGGATCTGTAAATAAGCAGGAGAGTGGATTTAGAGTGTAACACAGCCACGGGGGAGGCAGCAGTGATCTGTAATAAGCAGATGAGTGGATTTAGAGTTAACACAGCACGGGGGAAGCAGCAGGGATCTAGTAATAGCAGGAGAGTGATTTAGAGTGTAACAACAGCCCACGGGGGAAGCGCAAGGATCTGTATAAGAAGGAGAGTGGATTTAGAGTCTAACACAGCCCAGGGGGAGGCAGCTGATCTGTAATAAGAGGAGAGTGGATTTAGAGTCTAACCAGCCCCGGGGGAGCAGCAGTGATCTGTAATAAGCAGGAGAGTGGATTTAGAGTTAACACAGCCACGGGGAGGCAGCACAGTGATCTGTAATAAGCAGGAGAGTGGATTTAGAGTCTAACACGACACGGGGAGGCAGCAGTGATCTGTAATAAGCAGGAGGTGGATTTAGAGTCTAAACACAGCCCACGGGGGAGGCAGCAGGGATCTGTAATAAGCAGGAGAGTGGATTTAGAGTGTAACACAGCCCACGGGGGAGGCAGCAGGGATCTGTAATAAGCAGGAGAGTGGATTTAGAGTCTAACACAGCCCACGGGGGAGGCAACATGGATCTGTAATAAGCAGGAGAGAGGATTTAGAGTCTAACACAGGCCCACGGGGGAGGCAGCAGGGGATCTGTAATAAGCAGGAGAGGGATTTAGATTCTACACCAGCCCCGGGGGAGGCAGCAGGGATCTGTAATAAGAAGGAGAGTGGATTTAGAGTGAACACAGCCCACGGGGAGGCAGCAGGGATCGTAATAAGCAGGAGAGTGGATTTATTTCAGAGTAACACAGCCAGGGGGAGGCAGCAGTGATCTGTCAATAAGCAGGAGAGTGGATTAGAGTTAACACAGCCCACGGGGGAGGCAGCAGGGATCTGCAGATAAGCAGGAGAGTGGATTTAGAGTCTAACAGCCCACGGGGAGGCAGCAGTGACTGTAATAAGCAGGAGAGTGGATTAGAGGTAACACAGAGCCACAGGGGGAGCAGTCAGGGATCTGTAATAAGCAGGAGAGTGATTTAGAGTCTAACAGAGCCCACGGGGGAAGCAGTCAGGATCTGTAATAAGCAGGAGAGTGGATTTAGAGTCTAACACAGCCCACGGGGGAGCGCAGCAGTGATCTGTAATAAGCAGCGAGATGGCATTTAGAGTCTAATCACAGACCACGGGGAGGCAGCAGTGATCGTATAAGCAGGAGAGTGGATTGAGTCTAACACAGCCCACGGAGGGGAAGTCCGGGATCTGTAATAGAGGAGAGTGGATTTAGAGTATAACACAGCCACGGGAAGGCGGGGTGGGTTGACTGACATGTGAGGTGGAGTGCAGTTACATGTGGGGTGGAGTGACATGTGGGATAGGGTGTAGTGTTATGTGGGGTGGAGAGGTGTGACATGTGGGGTGGGGTGGAGTGATATGAGGGGTGGGGTGGAGTGATGTATGTGGGGTAGTGTGGAGTGATGTGGAGTGGAGTGACATTGTGGGGTGGGGTGGAGTGGAGTGAAATGTGGGGTGGAGTGGAGTGACATGTGGGGTTGGGTGGAGTGGAGTGACACGTGGGGTGGGGTGGAGTCGAGTGACACGTGGGGTGGAGTGGAGTGACATGTGGAGGTGGAGTGGAGTGACATGTGGGGTGGAGTGAAGTGACATGTGGGGTGGGGTGGAGTGACATGTGGAGCGGGGTGGGGTGGAGTGACATGTGGAGTGGAGTGACATGTGGGGTGGAATGGAGTGACATGTGGAGTGGAGTGACATGTGGGGTGGAATGGAGTGACATGTGGGGGGAGTGGAGTGACATGTGGGTTGGAGTGGAGTGACATGTGGGTTGGAGTGAAGTGACATGTGGGTTGGAGTGAAGTGACATGTGTGGTGGAGTGGAGTGACATGTGGGTTGGAGTGGAGTGACATGTGGGTTGGAGTGAAGTGACATGTGTGGTGGGGTGGAGTGACATGTGGGTTGGAGTGGAGTGACATGTGGGTTGGAGTGAAGTGACATGTGTGGTGGGGTGGAGTGACATGTGGGTTGGAGTGGAGTGACATGTGGGGTGGGGTGGAGTGACATGTGAAGTGGTGTGTAGTGACATATGGGTTGGGGTATACTGACATGTGAGGATGGGTTGGAGTGACATGTGGGGTGGAGTGTTATATGGGGCGAGGTGGAGTGATATGAGGGGTGGGGTGGAGTGATATGAGGGGTGGGGTGGAGTGGAGTGTCATGTGGGGTGGAGTGGAGTGACATGCGGGGTGGGGTGGAGTGACATGTGGGGTTGGGTGGAGTGACATGTGGAGTGGGGTGGAGTGACATGTGGGGTGGAGTGGAGTGACATGTGGAACGGGGTGGAGTGGAGTGACATGTGGAGGTGGAGTGGAGTGACATGTGGGGTGGGGTGGGGTGGAGTGACATGTGGGGTTGGGTGGATGACATGTGGAGTAGGGTGGAGTGACATGTGGGGTGGAGTGGAGTGACATGTGGAGCGGGGTGGAGTGGAGTGACATGTGGAGGTGGAGTGGAGTGACATGTGGGGTGGGGTGGAGTGACATGTGGGGTGGAATGGAGTGACATGTGGGGTGGAATGGAGTGACATGTGGGTTGGAGTGGAGTGACGTGGGTTGGAGTGAAGTGACATGTGTGGTGGGGTGGAGTGATATGTGGGGTGAAGTGGAGTGGCATTTAGAGTGGGGTGGAGTGGTGTGACGTGGGGTAGGGTGATGTGACATATGGGGTGGTGTGGGGTAGGGTGGAGTTACATGTGGGGTGGGGTGGAGTGACATGTGGGGTGGAGTGGAGTGACATGTGGGGTGGTGGGGAGTGGAGTGGGGTGTAGTGACATATGGGGTGGGGTGTACTGACATGTGGGGTGGAGTGTTTTGTGTGGCGGGGTGGAGTGGAGTGATATGAGGGGTGGGGTTGAGTGATATGAGGGGTAGGGTGGAGTGGAGTGACATGTGGGGTGGAGTTACATGTGGAGTGGGGTGGAGTGACATGTGGGGTGGAATGGAGTGGAGTGACATATGGGGGGGAGTGGAGTGACATGTGGTTTGGAGTGGAGTGACATGTGGGGGGAGTGGAGTGACATGTGGAGTGGGGTGGAGTGACATGTGGGGTGGAGTGGAGTGACATGTGGAACGGGGTGGAGTGGAGTGACATGTGGAGGTGGAGTGGAGTGACATGTGGGGTGGGGTGGGGTGGGGTGGAGTGACATGTGGGGTTGGGTGGATGACATGTGGAGTAGGGTGGAGTGACATGTGGGGTGGAGTGGAGTGACATGTGGAGCGGGGTGGAGTGGAGTGACATGTGGAGGTGGAGTGGAGTGACATGTGGGGTGGGGTGGAGTGACATGTGGGGTGGAATGGAGTGACATGTGGGGTGGAATGGAGTGACATGTGGGTTGGAGTGGAGTGACGTGGGTTGGAGTGAAGTGACATGTGTGGTGGGGTGGAGTGATATGTGGGGTGAAGTGGAGTGGCATTTAGAGTGGGGTGGAGTGGTGTGACGTGGGGTAGGGTGATGTGACATATGGGGTGGTGTGGGGTAGGGTGGAGTTACATGTGGGGTGGGGTGGAGTGACATGTGGGGTGGAGTGGAGTGACATGTGGGGTGGTGGGGAGTGGAGTGGGGTGTAGTGACATATGGGGTGGGGTGTACTGACATGTGGGGTGGAGTGTTTTGTGTGGCGGGGTGGAGTGGAGTGATATGAGGGGTGGGGTTGAGTGATATGAGGGGTAGGGTGGAGTGGAGTGACATGTGGGGTGGAGTTACATGTGGAGTGGGGTGGAGTGACATGTGGGGTGGAATGGAGTGGAGTGACATATGGGGGGGAGTGGAGTGACATGTGGTTTGGAGTGGAGTGACATGTGGGGGGGAGTGGAGTGACATGTGGTTTGGAGTGGAGTGACATGTGGGTTGGAGTGGAGTGGAGTGATATGTGGGGTGGGGAGAAGTGACATTTGGAGTGGGGTGGAGTGGTGTGACGTGGGGTGGGGTGGAGTGATATGAGGGTTGGTGTGGGGTGGAGTTACGTGTGGGGTGGAGTGGAGTGTCATGGGGAGTGACATATGGAGTGGAATGGAGAGACATGTGGGATGGTGTGGAGTGACAAGTGGTGTGGAGTGACATGTGGGGATTAGTGGAGTTGAGTTACATGTGGTGTGGAGTGGAGTGGAGTCCCATGTGGGGTGTGGTGGAGTGACATGTGGAGTGGGGTGGAGAGACATGTGGGATGGTGTGGAGTGACAAGTGGTGTGGAGTGACATGTGGGGATTAGTGGAGTTGAGTTACATGTGGTGTGGATTGGAGTCCCATATGGGGTGTGGTGGAGTGACATGTGGAGTGGGGTGGAGCGACATGTGGGGTGTGGTGGAGCGACACGTGGGTTGGTGTGGAGTGACATGTGGAGTGGAGTGACATTTGGGGTGTTGTGGGGTGGAGTGACATGTGGGGTGGAGTGGAGTGACATGTGGGTTGGGGTGGAGAAGTGTGACGTGGGATGGGGTGGAGTGACTTATGGGGTGGGGTGGACTGACATGTGAGGTGGAGTGACAAGTGGGGTGGGGTGGTGTGACATCTGGGGTGGGGTGGAGTGACATGTGGTGTGAGGTTGGGTGGAGTGACATGTGGTGTGGGGTGGAGTGGAGAAGTGTGATGTGGGATGGGGTGGAGTGACATATGGGGTGGGTTGGACTGACATGTGAGGTGGAGTGCAGTTACATGTAGGGTGGAGTGACATGTGGGATAGGGTGTAGTGTTATGTGGGGTGGAGAGGTGTGACATGTGGGGTGGGGTGGAGTGATATGAGGGGTGGGGTGGAGTGATGTATGTGGGGTAGTGTGGAGTGATGTGGAGTGGAGTGACATGTGGGGTGGGGTGGAGTGGAGTGAAATGTGGGGTGGAGTGGAGTGACATGTGGGGTTGGGTGGAGTGGAGTGACACGTGGGGTGGGGTGGAGTCGAGTGACACGTGGGGTGGAGTGGAGTGACATGTGGGGTGGAGTGAAGTGACATGTGGGGTGGGGTGGAGTGACATGTGGAGCGGGGTGGGGTGGAGTGACATGTGGAGTGGAGTGACATGTGGGGTGGAATGGAGTGACATGTGGGGGGAGTGGAGTGACATGTGGGTTGGAGTGGAGTGACATGTGGGTTGGAGTGAAGTGACATGTGGGTTGGAGTGAAGTGACATGTGTGGTGGAGTGGAGTGACATGTGGGGTGGGGTAGAGTGGAGTGACATGTGGGGTGGGGTGGAGTGGAGTGACATGTGGGGTGGGGTGGAGTGGAGTGACATGTGGGGTGGGGTGGAGTGGAGTTACATGTGGGGTGGGGTGGAGTGGAGTTACATGTGGGGTGGAGTGGAGTGGTGTGACGTGTGGTGTGGGGTGGGGTGGGGTGGAGTGACGTGTGGGGTGGTGTGGGGTGGAGTGCCGTGTTGAGTGGGGTGGAGTGTAGAGTGACGTGTGGAGTGGTGTGACGTGTGGTGTGGTGTGGAGTGACGTGTGGGGTGGTGTGGTGTGCGGTGGAGTGACGTGTAGAGTGATGTGTGGAGTAGGATGGGGTGGAATGACGTGTGGTGTGGTGTGGAGTGATGTGTGGGGTGGGGTAGAGTGACTTGTGGTGTGGTGTGACGTGTAGAGTGACTTGTGTAGTGGGGTGGGTGGAGTGACGTGTGGAGTGGTGTGACGTGTAGAGTGACTTGTGTAGTGGGGTGGATGGAGTGACGTGTGGAGTGGGGTGAAGTGGTGTCGTGTGACGTTGTGGGGTGGGGCGGGGTGGGACATGTAATGAAATATACAAAATAAAGACCGTACTAAAGAGCATTGCTTTAATGGTAAAAAATGAATTGGAAAATGTGAAAAACCAGACAAAATATCCATTCTTAGATCTTGTGATTCGAGTATTATTTGACAAGAAACTGAGTAATATTAGTGCAGAATCGTGGGAGGTCAAAGCTTGTCCATTTGCAGCTCTGAGGGACAGCTAGGGCAGTTCATTGGGGGTATTTGAGGTCTTGAGTATTTTGTGTTGTGAAACGTAGGCCTACTGCTAAACATTATTGTTTCGCTTTTAATCATCAAGACAACATTCCTCTCCTTGCCGGAGGGGACACAGGTCAAGAACAGTCAGTGTCAAACATACACTCTGGTGCAAACCAAATAAAGCCACAAATGATCCCTTCTCTTGCAGTGAGTCCAAGGACTAAACGATGCAGGCTTGGGGGTTTGCTTCATTAATAAAGTGACTCACTTCTGCTCTAAGACCTGTGCTCTGTATTAATTTTGTTTTATTACAAATAGCTTACGTAAAATGTGGGCTTGAAGTCCTGCTTTTCAACTGATTGACTTGGGTTCTGTCTATGTTCACAACGAAAGCGTGGACTGTCTTTCATTTGTCTTGGATTGGATTTTAGAATTGACATTAATCGTGTGAAATAGCTAATTTAGACACACTTAAGTGGAGTAAGTTATTAGCCTGCATAAAAATCAATCATAATATGTTTTATTGCTTATGATGACTAATGTTTTATCCATCCAATATTAAACCAGTGATAACATACCGCTGTTACTTTACTAATGCAGGAAACTTTTGAGCTGCACTTAAACATCTAAAGAGGCTTTTACTCACAGCATGCAAGAGCTATTCTACTTTATGTCTCACAGCTGACTATGCCATATTTTAACAACATATTCATAACCACAATATATGCTTGTACCTGTGCAGAAACACTTAAGCCTGAATATTCAGAGCAGTACTAAAAGTCACAATTGTTTAGTTTGATGGTGGGAACGCATCCACTCAACTTATTTTTCAAACAGTTCAAGTTGTAATGGTTCAGCTCATCCTTGGATCGCTCAGCTTGCACAACAAGTATAATGATACCCCTTGCTGCTGCTCTAAGACCATGTTTTCAGCACAGACGCATTAGAGGAAATGTAAGCATTTAAGAAGGGAATGTCACTCACAAGGTTATTGCCTCTGTCAACTGCTTGCTGTGCATTTACATGATGCTGACCAAGCTACGAAACACAATCTACCACAAAACCAGTGCGGGCTGCCATTTTCAGGCACACTCACCACCGGGAATAACCGGAGGGATATCAGAGAATCTAGTCATTGAAATCTCCCTACATTACTAATGATTTCAGTGCAGCAGACATTAGCTTCAATCCAAGAGCAACCTAAATCAAATCTGTAATAAAGATAACTACACTCACATATCTGAAGTATTTATAAGCTAATGGGTGGCTGACTTCCCTTCTAAATCATAGCTGAACGCGTACGTTATTTTACAGTTTTTGTGGGTTTTGGAATGAGCATGCACTATGAATCATTTTCGCTGTCTGGTTAACTGTCTGGCTTGGATGTTATAGTATCTCTACTGCAAACATGGCCAGCCCAATGTTTTTCTCTCTCCTCCAAATCAATACCAATTAATTCTATCAGTATCCTGTTTGAATGACTTGAGAGAGAGAGACTGAAGATTTGGTTAAACCTTCATGTTAAATGGCTGCTAATGTCAGTTCCACACTGACTTGTGGAATTATATTGTAAATAGATGGAATCCATTACCTGTATTGTGGGGAGGGTTTCCCCTCTGCCTCACATGTAATGGTGGCTTCCTGGTCAGGGGAGTTGTTGGGGAGAATGAGGTCACTGGGCTCTGTCCTCCATCTTGGCCCTTGGAACAGGACATCTTGTGCATGAGCTGGAGAACATAAGAAACACAGGCTGTGATACTCAGGCGTTAAACAATTGGCTTTCGTCAATGTGTGACATTTCAGTCATCTAACATCTAAGGATAACAAATTAGTCTGAACAAACAGGTAGAGGGTGAAAACTTGCGAATCCTGACACGCCAGCACTCGCCAACAGAGGTGACAAAAATTGATAACACATTTGAAAACCATGTCTTTGATTACAAGATGGTAATACACTGTACAAGAGCGACGGGGCCATTAAAATATTTGATTTTGACGAGAGATAAAGGAAACCATTATTTTATGAAATAGTATGCTACTAACCCCAATAATTCTAATACTTTATCCATGAAAAACCTTCTTGTTGGCAGAACTAATTCAATGTTGGCACTACAAAAAGCATCTGAGCAGTGCAAAAACCATGGAGACTTCATGTGCCGTTGAAACGTCAGTCACATGCTTGCAGCCGTGTGAATCCATTTGGAAGCAAGACGATTTATGATAACCAACAAATCTCTCCCGCTTTGTGTTACATCTCTGTGCAAACCTCAAAATATTTTGGACGTTTTTATTGGTAGCCTAAGACCTTATGTTTCGGATATTTGTGTTGATTGTTGAGACCCTTAATGCCTACACATTCGATTCGTTGTTGGAATGCTGCATCAATCAGAAGAGTGCAGTCCATCAAAAGTGGCCAATCAATAACTCAACACTTTCAACTTTTTGGCCATCCGATTTCGATGTCTCCAAACCCTGCTGCATCAATCTCTCCTATAGGACAGTATACTTATTGAAGAACATTGGATTCCCAGTGTGCAGCGGCCCTTACTTCTTAAAATGTAAGGAACGGTTTCAACATGATTTAGACATGTAATACCTAGTGAGGTTGATTTATCTCAATATCCTCTGGACTTTTTCACATACAACCCTATTGCCTGCAGTGCTGCCTTCCCCAGGAGTCCCATAGATATTAAAGTCACATGCTAAGTTTGATGGGTATATTAGCTATGCTGATTTAGTCTACACCACCTTCCTTTGAGAAATAGGTGTGAATTACCTTTAAGCTATGTCAAAACAATTAAAATGACATACATTGGGATTTGCAATATCATTTGCACACGCTAAAACAATTCAACCTCCTATTTGTTACAGCGCTTTGATATTTATTTTATGTAATAAATAGCACGATAAAAGTTGAATATATTATTATTAATTATAATTATTATTTGTTGTGGTTGTCTTTCAGTGGAAAAAGAGAAAGAGAGAGTGAGAGAGAGAGATTCTCCTCCCAATCCCAGTTGACCACAAGGTCAGTGTGGCAAGTGGTTTGGGATGAAATACAGGCGTAGTTCCATCCCAAGGATTCTGATAATGATCTCTGACATCTCATACACAGGAATAGGAATGGAATCCCAGATGTCCCTGGAGGTGCAAATACAGTAGGCTGCCCAAGGGATGGCTGAAGGGCAACAGGGGAAGTAGCCTAGCGTAAATGAAACTGCATTTGAATCAATTTAACCTTGTCTGTATAAAATATAATATGGTTGGTTGCAAATACTAAGCTTGGAATCTGCCTGCCATCCAAAGTAATGCAATACAGAATCTGTAGAATTGTGTAGTCAGTGCATAGAATGGTTCATTTTAGTTCATAGCGTGGGGTCAAGCTGAATCCGGAGAATGCATATAGCACTTTAAGATGATGTAGGCAACACCATAAGCATGAGATCTCTTACATTTCCATATGAGACCAAATAGACAACATAGGGCACACACATCAGTGTCATACTGTCAACATCAAACTATCTGTGCTCTATTGAGCGGTATTGCAGTAAACTTGCCAAAAAGGTATACCAGTTTCTCATTAGTAACAAAAAGAGCAATAAGGCCTACTTACATTTTGCAAGTAACAACGTTAATATAAACATGAATCATCCCACTGATGGAAAATCATACAGGATTAGGAACTTGTAGAATGATAACTGTAAATACCTCTTCCTGAATAAAACGTGTAGTAGAACATCTTACCGGCAAGGCAACCAATGATTGATAGCAGCAGAAGTCGTTTCCATAGTAACATCATCTTCAGTTGCCAAGGACAAATACGACTCTCATCCAATTGCTTGTGAATGGAATGTTCTCCCTTGATTACGAGAATCTTAATCTAAGGGGAAAGTAATTATAGAAATAATTAAAATAAGACATTTTGAACCAAATATGACAAGCATTCAACAACAGAACATGATTCCAGTATTGCAAAAGTTGCACTATTCATGTTCTTTATTCTTCAATAGTTTTTAGAAGACTTGAAGTAAAAAACAAACAGTGAAAGCAGTGTAAATTAAATCCACTCACTAAGGACAACACATGCACATTACAACATTACTGTATGCAATGGTTGATTAATTACATTATTAATTATACTGTATGCCCTTTGATGACTAAATGTAATGTAAAATACAAGTGTTGACAAATTGCGGGTAAGTAAGAAAGGACATATATATACTGTATATAAAAAAAGGAAATAGGCACGCATCACATTTCAATACCAGGTATAGATGCATAGCCAGCCATCATATGTGACACTTTAAAATGTACTCCATAATACCTGGTCTAGACAAACTCTTAGAAAGATAATACGTACCAAACTTGGAAAAAGTGTGGATATGATTCAGCTGCAATGAATCAAAGCTTAAAAAAACAGTACCTATTCTATGGAACTACTGTATATCTTGGACAAAGTGTTGGAATAGTGACACAAATAATTGCTAAGTGGGCTTGTTTTTTCATGACTAAACCATCTCAGTGCATTTCTTGTGAATCTGAGCAACAAGCACAAATCTGCTAAACATCACAGGAAAGAGGGGGTTGGAAATGATTGACCTCAAAATTGACTTTCCTCAGCCTATTAATAGAAACTGGCAGACACCATACAGTTAGCAGATACTAATATATAGCCTACTATGCGGCACATACTGTAGCTGGTACAGCATACAACGAGATAAACTTAGGTGGTCATTCAACCTACGCATTTGTGAATAAATACTGTAGATAAATGTTCCTTTCAAAACACTACCGATCTTCCGTATCTCCTTTGACTAGCAGAAAAAAGGTTTATTCTCTCAATATGCATCCCATTTTTGCAGAGGTGGGATATTGTTTGTTATTATTTTTTAATGTAACAAAAAGTGTATAGATTTTTCTTTAACAAGACATGCAAGAAATAGCAAGCAGAAATATTACATGAAAAAAAATTATAGCAAAAACCACATCAAAAGTTAACAGAAACAAAACATTTAAATAAATAAATGATGAAACAACTAAGACAAAACAAAAGTGTTACAGAAGCATAAAACCACCAAAATTACATTTTACAGTGGTCTGATCCAATAGGATAGAACAAATTTGGGACAGATTTCGGATGAAACACAGCGCCACAAGCCAATCGGATATCTCTCACCACAACCCCACATGCACAAAACCAAAACCTAACAGAACCCCTTCTGTCCACTTTACAAAAATACGATCTCAACCAATTGTAATGGTGAGGGTAGAATTTCAGCTCTATACAATATGCTAGAGTCTGGCTCAATCGAATCCTCTGCGCACAAACTGAACTCTTGGAAGGAATAGTACACTACCCAGAGTTCCCTTCATTAGCCAATATTTCACACACATCGCTCTGCTCAACAAAATCCAAAAATGGTACCCAAATCTCTTCAAAAGTGTCTTGTTTACCCTTAACCGTATATGTTATCTTTTCCATTGTTAGGCAAGACGACATTTCCCTAAGCCATTGGGCAATACTAGGCCTGTTCACACTTTTCCAGGCAAGAGCTATCAAGCGTTTTGCTTGCAACAAGCACATATCTATAAGTGTTTGAACTTGGTTCTTTAGATGATGATTGATTGGGTACAACCCGAGGATAAACACTTTGGGATGGAGAGGCAATTTTACTGATACTATTTGGGATATCATATGTGATACCTCCTTCCAAAAATCTTGAATTTTCTCACAGTCCCACAGACAATGAAACAGAGTCCCTTTAGAGTGATTACACTTGTAGCATATATGTGGAATTGTACTATTAAACGTATTTAACTTAGCAGGGGTTACATATGTTCACGTCAAACAATTGTACTGCAATAGTTTTAGCCGAGTATTCACAGTTTGTGTCTGAGCCTTAGTACATATACTACTCCATTTGTCCAAGACTATGTCCTTCCGAATATCTTCCTTCCAAGAGTTCAGTTTGTGCGCAGAGGATTTGGTTGAGCCAGACTCTAGCATATTGTGTAGAGCTGAAATTCTACCCTTACCATTACAATGGGTTGAGATCGTATTTTCTAAAGTGGACAGAATATTAGGTTTTGGTTTTGGACAGCTGTGAGGAAGCTCCTTTGCTGTAAATATTTAAAAAAATGTTTTCTAGGAATGTCACATTTTGCTATGAGTACTTCAAGTGACATAAAAATACCTTCTTCATACAGGTCTCAAACTTTCCTTAAACACTTGCTGGCCCATAGTTGTAAACCTGGATCAGCTCTCCCAGGAGAGAAACTGTGGTTTCACCAGATAGGACTAAAACGTGACAAAGAATTCACCAAGGAACTGCTACACCTCATACCAAACGTTGATCGTATTAAAAACAAAGGGATTATTTGTTAGCTTTTTTAGTGTCTTGATATCAGCTGAGTAAATGTAGAGGTTAAGGGGTAATTTGGGTACAACTGAAGACATTTCAATCTCCATCCATGAAGGGAGAGACTCAGAGGTAAAATAGTACATAGCATTGCGAAGCTGAGCTGCCCAGTAGTACCACTGGATATTAGGCAAATGGAGCCCCCCTCTGTCATACGGTAGGTACAATAAGGATAAGCGAACACTGGGACGTCTGTTATTCCAGATAAATATAGTAAACATCTTTTTAATCCTTGTAAAGAGGGATGGTGGCGGCGGCAAGGGAATGTTCTGAAATAGATACAACAGTTTCGGGAGGACATTCATAGTTAGTTGAGAATATGCGGTCAATCTTTGGCACAATACGAATGCAGAGATATGTAAAGCATTCCATTTCATTAAAAAAAGAAGCCAGAGGTGTAGGTCTACGTCTTTCCTCCTCCTTTAGCATCATAATTGAGGATTTTGCATTATTTATTTTGTATCCCGAGAACAACCCAAACTCTTTGATTAGTCCCAGAAGTGCGGGTATGGAATTGCACAAGTCTGTAAGAAACAAAATTACATCATCTGCAAAAAGGGCAATTCGATGTTCCATCTGATCTATTCTGATACCTGAAACATTGGGGTGGGACCTAACAGCTATGGCGAGAGGCTCAATGGCTAGGATAAACAGGAGAGGAGAAAGAGGGCAGCCCTGCCTAGAACCCCTGCAGATGTCAAAAGGTTTAGATACCGTATTAGTAGTAAGGATCTCTGCAGTGGGATTTGTATATAGTATCTTTATCCATTTACAAAAGCTCTCACCACAACCAAAACGAATGAACACTTCAAAGAGGTAGGGCCACTCAACCCTGTCGAAGGCCTTCTCTGCCTCCAACGACAGGATCGCAGTGTCTGGCAACCCAATTCTAGCATGTAGAACATTTAGCACTCTCCTAACATTATGAAATCCTTCACAACCTTGAATAAAGCCCTTTTGGTCTCTACCCACCACATCCGGGAGAAAACCCTCCAACCTCCTCGCAAGTGCTTTACAAACAACCTTAGTGTCAGAATTCAAAAGCGAAATAGCACGATAGGAATTTATTTATTTATTTATTTATTTATTTCACCTTTTTTTAACCAGGTAGGTAAGTTGAGAACAAGTTCTCATTTACAACTGCGACTGGCCAAGATAAAGCAAAGCAGTTCGACACATACAACAACACAGAGTTACACATGGCGTAAACAAACATACAGTCAATAATACATTAGAAAAACAAGTCTAAATACAATGTGTGCAAATGAGATAAGATAAGGGAGGTAAGGCAATAAATAGACCATGGTGGTGAAGTAATTACAATATAGCAATTAAACATTGGAATGGTAGATGTGCAGTAAATGTATGTGCAAAGTAGAAATACTAGGGTGCAAAGGAGCAAGATAAATAAATAGATACAGTAGGGGATGAGGTAATTGGTTGGGCTATTTACAGATGGGCTATGTACAGGTGTAGTGATCTGTGAGCTGCTCTGACAGCTGGTGCTTAAAGCTAGTGAGGGAGATAAGTGTCTCCAGTTTCAGTGATTTTTGTAGTTCGCTCCAGTCATTGGCATTAGAGAACTGGAAGGAGAGGCGGCCAAAGGAGGAATTGGCTTTCGGGGTGACCAGTGAGATATACCTGCTGGAGCGCATGCTACGGGTGGGTGCTGCTATGGTGACCAGCGAGCTGAGATAAGGCGGGGCTTTACCTAGCAGGGATTTGTAGATGAACTGGAGCCAGTGGGTTTGGCGACGAGTATGAAGCGAGGGCCAGCCAACGAGAGCGTACAGGTCGCAGTGGTAGGTAGTATATGGGGCTTTGGTGACAAAACGGATGGCACTATGATAGACTGCTTCCAATTTGTTGAGTAGCGTGTTGGAGGCTATTTTGTAAATGACATCGCCGAAGTCAAGGATCTGTAGGATGATCAGTTTTACGAGGGTATGTTTGGCAGCATGAGTGAAGTATGCTTTGTTGCGAAATAGGAAGCCAATTCTAGATTTAATTTTGGATTGGAGATGATTGATGTGAGTCTGGAAGGAGAGTTTGCAATCTAACCAGACACCTAGGTATTTGTAGTTGTCCACATATTCTAAGTCAGAACCGTCCAGAGTAGTGATGCTGGACGGGCGGGCAGGTGCGGGCAACGATCGGTTGAAGAGCATGCATTTAGTTTTACTTGCATTTAAGAGCAGTTGGAGGCCACGGAAGGAGAGTTGTATGGCATTAAAGCTCGTCTGGACGGTAGTTAACACAGTGTCCAAAGAGGGGCCAGAAGTATACAGAATGGTGTCGTCTGCGTAGAGGTGGATCAGAGACTCACCAGCAGCAAGAGCGGCATCATTGATGTATACAGAGAAGAGAGTCGGCCCAAGAATTGAACCCTGTGGAACCCCCATAGAGACTTTCCGGACAACAGGCCCTCCGATTTGACACACTGAACTCTATCAGAGAAGTAGTTGGTGAACCAGGCGAGGCAATCATTTGAGAAACCAAGGCTGTTGAGTCTGCCGATAAGGATGTGGTGATTGACAGAGTATGCGGCTTTCCAGGTTTTAGGAGCAGATTGATCAGAGCTCCTCTCAAAGAAGGGAGCAGGAGACCATTTTCATAAGATTCCTAAAACATATCCAGGAGGAGAGTGCACAGTTTGTTTTTAAATCTCTTGTAGATGTCTGGGCCAGATCCCCTCCCCACCCTCATACTATCAATTGCATTTGAAATTTCCTACACAGTCAGCTCAGCATTAAGAATATCCTTAGATTCATCAGAAATATTGGGAAACTCCTATCTAAAAAGTTAGCCTGGGTATCAGTTTCAGGAGGATACTCTGATGCATATCATTTTTCATAAAAGGATTTAAAGGTATTATCTGCCGAGGGTCTACCGTCACAGCTCCCCCTGCATCTTGAATTGAATTGATTGCTCTCTCTGTTTGCTGCTGTTTGATTCGCCAGGCCAACAGCTTCCCAGCTTTTTCACCCTGGTCATAATAAGATTGGTTTAGTCTCAATAAGCTTGCTGCAGCTCTAGCCGCAGAAATGATGTTATATTGAGCCCTAAACAAGAGCAACTCCTTGTGTGCACCTGTGGAGTTAGTGAGGAAAGTTTCTCTCTCCTGAGTTTTAATTTTGGTTTCAAGTCATTTCATTTTTTGATTAGTATTTTTTGACTTGGAGCTGGTGAAATGTATAATTTGACCTCTTATGAAAGCTTAAAAGGCTTCCCATCTAGTACAAGTTGAAGTCTGTGTTGTATTAAATTGAAAAGTATAGGTCAATTTGCTGTCCAATGTATTCTGTAAAACTTGTATCTTGCAGCCATTTAGGTTGGAAGCGCCATTTAGGTGGGTCACCTACTAAATTAGAATTGGAATATATAACAATGCTATCATAAAAGCAATTTTCAATTGTAGAGCGTAATGCTGCTGAGATCAAACAAGTGTCAATTCGGGAATAGGTCTGGTGAATGCTAGAGTAACAGGAGTATTCCACATCATCTGGTTTCATTTCTCTCCAAATCTCTATTAAGTTTAAATCCTTCATAAAGCGTAATGTGGGAGTAGTTCGAACCTGAGGTGCGATCCTTAACAGGGTGCAAAGTGCAATTAAAGTCTCCTGCAATAATATAACTACCTGGAAGTGTGGAAAGGTTTAAAAACAAATCATTAAAGAATTCAGAGTCATCTTCGTTGGGAACAGAGTGATCTTCGTGAACTGCTCGGACAGCAAGGTACCCCGTTATAATAACATATCTGCCGGCGGGATCACAAATTGTTTGCAATATCTGATATGGATAAGAATAATAACTCCCCTTGCATGGGAACTAAATTAGGCTGCAATGATTTGCCCAGGCCACCCAGGCATATCTTAGGAATGTCGCCAGATAATAGATGCGATACTTGCAAAAATATGATCTTCGCCTGAAGTTGTTTTGATCTACTTATTACCTGTTTTATTTTGCCGATTTTATTTAATCCCATACAATTCCAGGATGAAAATTTTACCTTAACACCATGAGTCATCGAATTTACCAGGTACACTTGAAATAGAACATTTCCCCATAAGAGCACATTGGATCAGCCTAATATACCAATAGAACTCTGTTACCACCATAAACAAAAACACAAAGGACGCTTTAAAGCATGTCATTGTACAAAAACACATGCCTAACAATCAAGCACGAACGTGTGATTTAACCCTCTTACCTCAGTCTCTAACAGACATCCCCCTCCCCCTCTCAGTCACACTCCGTATAAGGTGCTCAACAGATCCACACACAGGTGAGTAACGTTGTCCACTGCAGACAGTACATTTTCGAATTTGATAGAGAATTCAGCATTCATATCTTTGATGGCCGTGAGGATATCTTTGGAGCTAATGGCACTGCACGTGTTTGTCGCCTCAGTCCTGCTTCCACCACTAGCACATGAAGCTAGCACGACACCTTCGTCCTCAGACTCTAAACTTTCACTTATTAAGTCTGCCTTTTTGGTATGACTTTTCTTTGTCGGCAATGTGGGTTTTCGAAGCTAATAAACTATTACTGCCTTTCCTGGTACATTAAGCTTGAGGGTGAACTTATTTCAGGATGGATTTCAAATTTGTAGCGGAGCTGAAAAAGATACGACTGACCAGCTCTGCGCCATACCGGAAGCCCCTTGCTTGTCATTTTACCTTATAATCCATCCATGCTCTGATGAGGGTCTTGAGACAGAAATCTTAGCCTAATTAAATTAAATGTGTGCATTAGTCCTGAGTGTGTGGATATTTATGCCATTACCTTATAATCCATTGAAATGATACAGTATATTACATGAAATCACTCCTAAATTATTCAATTTTTTAATAGGGTTACTTACTAAGGTCTTCAATATTCCCTTTCAAAAGCTTTCAAACCTGGTTTCACAGGTAGAAGCTAGAGATAAGTTTTTCCATTGAGCCTATGCCATGCTCGCAAAGTCTGAACTGAGCGTCAATACAGGACTAAGATCAAGACGTACTACACCGGCTCTGACGCTCGTCGGATGTGGCAGGGCCTGCAAACCTTTACAGACCACAAAGGGAAGCACAGCTGAGAGCTGCCCAGTAACACGAGCCTACCGGACGAGCTAAACTACTTATATGCTCACTTCGAGGCAAATAACACTGAAACATGCATGGGAGTACCAGCTGTACCGGAAGACTGTTTGATCACGCTCTCCGCAGCCGATGTGAGTAATACCTTTAGACAGGTCAACATTCACAAGGCCGCAGGGCCAGACGGATTACCAGGACGTGCCCTGCGAGCATGCCCAGACCAACTAGCAAGTGTCTAGAGTCTCTCACTGTCCGAGTCTGTAATACCAACATGTTTTAATTAGACCACCATAGTGCCTGTGCCCAAGAACACTAAAGTAACCTGCCTAAATGACTACCAACCCGTAGCACTCACGTCTGTAGCCATGTAGTGCTTTGAAAGGCTGGTCATGGCTCATATCAACACCATCAACACCATCATCTCAGAAACCCTAGACCCACTCCAATTTGCATACCGCCCAAACAGATCCACAGATGATGCAGTCTCTATTGCACTCCACACTGCTCTTTCCCACCTGGACAAAATGAATACCTATGTGAGAATGCTATTCATTGACTACAGCTCAGCGTTCAACACCATAGTGCCCTCAAAGCTCATCAATAAGCTAAAGACCCTGGGACTAAACACCTCCCTCTGCAATTGGATCCTGGACTTCCTGATGGGCCGCACCCAGGTGGTAAGGGTGGGTAACAACACATCCGCCACGCTGATCCTCAACACTGGGGCCCCTCAGGGGTGCGTGCTCAGCCCCCTCCTGTAATCCCTGTTCACTCATGACTGCATGGCCAGGCACGACTCCAACACCACCATTACATTTGCCAATGACACAACAGTGGTAGGCCTGATCACCGACAACAACAAGACAGCCTTTAGGGAGGAGGTCAGAGACCTGGCAGTGTGGTGCCAGGACAACAACCTCTCCCTCAACGTGATCAAGAAAAAATAGATGATTGTGGACTACAGGAAAAAGAGGACCGAGCACACCCCCGTTCTCATCGACAGGGCTACAGTGGACCAGGTCGAGAGCTTCAAGTTCCTTGGTGTCCACATCACCAACAAACTAACATGGTCCAAGCACACTATGACAATCATGATACGGGCACGACAAAACCTATTCCCCTCAGGAGACTGAAAACACTTGGCATGGGTCCTCAGATCCTCAAAAGGTTCGACAGCTGCACCATCGAGAGAATCCTGACTGGTTGCATCACTGCCTGCTACGGCAACTGCTCGGCCTCCGACCGCAAGGCACTACAGAGGGTAGTGCGAACGGCCCAGTACATCACTGGGGCCAAGCTTCCTGCCATCCAGGACCTCTATACCAGGTGGTGTCAGAGGATGGCCCTAAAAATTGTCAAAGACTCCAGCCACCCTAGTCATAGACTGTTCTCTCTGCTACCACACGGCAAACGGTACCGGAGCGCCAAGTGTAGGTCCAAGAGGCTTCTAAACAGCTTCTACCCCAAAGCCATAAGACTCCTGAACATCTAGTCAAATGGCTACCCAGACTATTCACATTGCCCCCCCCTCCTCTCTCCACACCACTGCCACTCCTGTTGTCATCTATGCATAGTCACTTTAATTAACTCTACCTACATGTACATACTACCTCAACTAACCGGTGCCCTTGCACATTGACTTTGTACCGGCACCCCCCTGTATATATTGTTATTTTACTGCTGCTCTTTAATTACCTGTTACTTTTATCTCTTATTCTTATACGTATTTTTTGAAACTGCATTGTCGGTTATGGGATTGTAAGTAAGCATTTCACTGTAAGGTCTACACCTGTTGTATTCAGCATTTCACTGTAAGGTCTACACCTGTTGTATTCAGCATTTCACTGTAAGGTCTACACCTGTTGTATTCAGCATTTCACTGTAAGGTCTACACCTGTTGTATTCAGCATTTCACTGTAAGGTCTACACCTGTTGTATTCAGCATTTCACTGTAAGGTCTACACCGGTTGTATTCAGCATTTCACTGTAAGGTCTACACCTGTTGTATTCAGCATTTCACTGTAAGGTCTACACCGGTTGTATTCAGCATTTCACTGTAAGGTCTACACCGGTTGTATTCGGCGCATGTGACTAATAACATTTGTTTTGATTTGATTTGAATTCACAATGCATCATACACAATATTGTCTGACAAGTAATCTAATGGGGATTTAAAACATTTCTGATCTGGAACTGGTGCCTATTTTTCTACAATTCCAATTCAAGCATTATTCCAATGGTAAAAGCTTTCTTTCCTAAAGTTTTGACCGACAATACATCCCTGTTACCACAGGTAACTGATATGCCTCTCAGGATTAAGCATCCTATCCCTTCTCCAAATTCTTAGAACGTGACACTTTTGTGGATTAACCCAATAGGGTACTACTATCTTTTGCATTCTTAATATAGCAGTAACATGGCATATAAAGCTATGGTTTCATCGTCTTAAAATGTTTTACAAACCAAGACAGAATTGTGTGTGCAGTTTAAAGGGAGCAGTATAGGCCTAGCAGTTATTGTATATCTATTGTTATGAGTCACATTTTGCAAGAAGCACCAGCCTCCTGAAGCCACCTACACTGTCGCCTAGAACACACTCTTCAGGGGGGTGATCTCATTTGGTTATAGATTACATAATCTTCCGGCCAGTGCTCTGGTTTAGCACCATGGTCCTAGTGCCAGTAATTGTTCCTCATCTGCTGTAATTACGGGGCACAGTGTGTCTCAGAGTGGATTTTCTGGTGTCTTTCAAGTTTTAGGGGGCATTTTGCCACTGTAAATCGTGTCACATTGGATTACACGCTTTCAGATCGTACTGGGTAGAGATGTGTGCCACATTCCTCAGTTTGTCTGGTTTGCTCTGCTCCATCCCAGTCATCCCATCCTATCCTTCCCGGTCTAATGCAGGGACCCATGGAGGACAGACTGTACCTCTAGTATTTTCACAATGAGCTCTTTATTTTGACAACCTCAGTGGAGACCAGAGTATGTGAGCAGAGTTGAGCTGTTGGAAATCCCGCTCATTGAACAGTGCTTGGGCTCCATGTCCCTTCCTACCGCTCTGCTAAAAACCGCTCCATGCTCACAGGAAAAACAACTCCCGCTCCAAATTCACTCCATTCATTAAAATCCCAATTTAACCAACACCCATCTATTTTTGTGACTACCTGGATCTACGAATAGTTTTAAGTATTGAAACCAAACCATATGGATTTGAATGAAATGCATTTGAATAAACATGAAAAGGTGAATTTAAGAAGCGCACATAATTTCAAATAGGTTACATGTCATATTAAACAGCATATAAACACTCTAAATAGGTCAGGAGCCGGACAAGGAGCCTAAGAAGGGGAAAAATGAATTATTTAGGCTAAATTATTTCAATTATTTCAAGACTATAGCCTACAAAGAAATAAATGTGAAGTATTTATAATTGCGACACAATAGGCTGTTTAACGCGCAGCATTTAAACAACATTTCATTGTATTAAATCATTATAGTCTATAAATTGTGCATATAGTCTGTGACTTACTTAGAATTAAATACAAATTAAACGAAAAATGACTTATTAGTGACTTTGAATTCATTTTTAGAATTCATTTTTAGAAACACGAGTTTGGCCAGTCTGTGGCTTCAGGCTCATGCGATGGTGCCTGGAGAGCCGGTCAGCAGCGGAGAATATCCTCTCCACATTTAGCCACTGGGGATGCTAAACACCCTTTTGGCCACTCTTTCCAGGCTGAGCAGAGAGGTAGGCCTAAATGGTTTTCGCTCACATACTCTGGTGGAGACATTGCTTGACATGTTGGATCCCCTGCTTGTGAGAGAAATCAAGTTGGGCAGTCAACATGTCAAGCAAAATATCTCCACTGAGTTCATCAAAAATGAAGTGCTCATACTGCAAATACAAAACATTAAAGACACCTGCTCTTTCCATGACAGGTAGAACCAGGTGAAAGCTATGACCACTTATTAACGCTACTTGTTTTAAAACATTCCATTTTTTAAAATGTATTTAACCTTTATTTAACTAGGCAAGTCAGTTAAGAACAAATTATTATTTACAATGACGGCCTACACAGGCCAACCCGGACGACACTGGGCTAATTGTGCGCCGCGCTATGGGACTCCCAATCACGGGCCGGTTGTCATACAGCCTGGATTCAAACCAGGGTGTCTGTAGTGACACTTCATGCACTGAGATGCAGTGCCTTAGACCGCTGCGCCACTCGGGAGGCCGAAGTGAATCCACTTCCATCAGTGTAGATGAAGGGCAGGAGACAGGTTAAGAAGCATTTTTAAGCTTCGAGACAATTGAGAAATCGATTGTGTATGGGTGCCATTCAGAGGGTCAAGACAACAAATGTAAGTGCCTTTGAACGGGGTATGGTAGTAGGTGCCAGGCGCACCAGTTTGTGTCAAGAACTGCAACGCTGCTGGGCTTTTCACGCTCAACAGTTTCCTGTGTCTATCAAGAATGGTCCACCACCAAAAGGACATCTAGCCAACTTGACACAACTGTGGGAAGCATTGGAGTCAACATGGGCATTGGCACATCTGTAGGAAGCATTGGAGTCAACATGGGCCAGCATCCTTGTGGAACGCTTTCGACACCTTGTAGTGTCCATGCTCTGATGAATTAAGGCTGTTCTGAGTGCAAAAGGGGGGGTGCAACTCAATTAGGAAGGTGTCCTTAATGTTTTGTACACTCAGTGTAGGTATGCATTATAATTACAGTCTGTCTTCTATTTGGCCATGTACTGTAATGGTAAGGATGGCTGGATATCATTATGCACTGGCGGAGGTGAAGTGAAATTATGAATACGAGATTGCTCTGCCAAATGTAATGAGGCATCACAGTTTCACCTTCACAATAGCTAAGCCTAATGAAAGTCAATGGCTAAACGTATCCCAGAGTAAATTAGATGACTTCTTGGTTAGAGGGGCTGTTGTTTGGCGCATAAATGATAGGAGAGGTGGTTAAAGGCATTCGTTTTCCCCTGAGGGGATGCATAATTCCAAAGAATCTAATAATGGCGGGAGTAAAGGAGAGAGGTTCCATCACAACATGAGAGAGAGGGTGAGCTGTTTTCTGATGCAACAAGACCTATGGCAAACAAAGCTGGACCAGCATGTACTGTAGTGTACACCTCAAAAGGAGACACTGTTACACAGTTCGATTAGAAAAACAGATCATAGGTAGGCTATTCCCTGTATGACAAGACAGCCTCATCTAAAACCTCATTCATAATGAAGAATGTCTCTTTTTAGAACAGGATACATATAATTGTGCTGTAATCATATAATTGTGCTGTAATAATTGTGCTGTATTATTGCACTCCGTTGGAAAATCTCTAAGGCCAGCATCGACCAGAGACATGATTTCAGTTCTAAGTTCCACCATGCGCTGTGATTTACCCAAGAAAGATAATGAGCTCATCGTCATCTGAGTGTGCCTCACTGTTTAGGTTATCCAGCGATCCGGCTACTGAGTAGACTTAATTTCACATGGGCCAATGAGGATGAATAAATGTTGCATTGCACATGGTTAGGATATCAAAGTTGGGTATTAAAGAATGGAACAAGGGCATTGAAAGAAGTCTTTGAGATTGTTACACAATGATGGTCTAAATGCACTGAGCTGAGTAACTGAATGGTGTTTGTCCAAGACCATTTCAATGTAGTGACTTGGAATATATTTTGTAACCTCTTACTTTACTGCCTCCCTTGCTCTCCTTAAAAATTTGTATCATTTCCATCCAATGAAAGAATGGTTTTACATAATCATATGAATGCCTCTCCTGAGATGTCTCTGTCTGCTGTTTTAAGTGCGGCTGCCATGGAAGCTCATCACATAATGCAGAACACTGAGACGCTCCATAAAGATGACTGATTGATATGTCGTTAGATACATGCGCGCATAAGATAGCATAGCATATGATTACAACAAAATGCACAGATCACATCAATGAGTAATACAGACCGAGCCCAAAAAGAGGCGAATGTTATTGCGTTTCTCACTTCTGTCACTCAGAGAAACATTATAGTGATGTTGAGTCACAATTGTATAGTACAGTATAGTATAACAGATAAATGGTTAACTGAAAACGAGAAAGTAACGCCAAACCTCAAAATTGAAAATTATTTGTAAAGATTAAGGTTTTTAATCAACAATCTTGCATTTGAAGACAATCAATATGTCACAAATGTAATCCATTAAACTACATTTTAAGTAGCAAGATATTTTCAGGGGAAGAAATTAAATGTTTTCACACATTAAGTGAGAGAGTTTGTTTAACACCCCAATAACAGCTGTGCACAAAGGGTGGGGTGATTGATAGTTATCTGGTTGAAAAAAAATTGCCATAGAAGGAAGGTTCTTATAACTGTGAAAAACAAAATAATTCCTGGAAGGCCACACTGTTCAAAAGACAACAAACAGTATAATCCAGTCATTCCCTCGGATGTTAACAAAGGGTCCAATGCATTGGTGAACCCAGCAGCTGCTGCAAACCATGGGGCCAGGCAGAAGAGTAAATGCACTTAAAGAGGCAGTCTGGGATCTTAAGCACTTACAAATGTGTAACATATCGTACGAATTGCAACGACATAACATATCATATGGATGGACAAATGACGTAGTACACAACTATGCGACGACCTGTTTTGGCTCGTGAGCACTGCTTTCAAAACTACTGGCTGAAATTATACAAAACCTCTGTAGCATCACTTTAACAGACAGTGAGACAGGGAGCAGTGATCCGTTCCACAACCCCATCATTGTGGTCGCATATCTCCAGACCCCCATCCCAATAGCCATAGATACATCACTGGGTTGGAGGTGTGGGATGTGTGGAATGAAGAGAGGTTAGAGGGAAAGATTATCTCTAGACTAGAGCTAGATCTCTGTGCATCCATGTACAGCACTATATTCGAAACAGAAATGCACTTACTGTAAGAAGATTGCCACTCTGATGTTCTTCAGAAGGGATTTCAAAACCAATTGAGCTCAAATAAAAGGGACACAACCCTTTCCTCTGTAGTAATAGATGTCAGGGGTATATTGCAGTGTTCAGGAATAACCATAGGCGCTTATGATGTTTTCACCTCTCATTTGGCTGTTCTTGTTAGCCACAAAATGAGATGAGCAAAGCATGCTAGAGAAATCTATAAATAAACATGAATAGAGGAGAGGGATCAAAATCCCCCATGAATAGCTCATACTTTGAAGATGTGTATTGGCTGGGCATGTGCGATTCTGCTGCAGCTGGTGTTATATATTTTTTAAGGGGTCCACAATATGGTCAAAACAGAAGAGATAGAGTTTTGAGACATTCATATATGTATTTAGCTAGAGGAAATAGAACAAACGTGACACGGTTTTGGTCACAAAGGTCCCCCAGAGGGCAGCCTGTAGGCAATCATTCCACACAGTCAGAGGAGTCAAAGTACTTATCAGGAAAAATACAATAAAAAATACAATGCCAGCAACATAATTAAAAGCATAACAACATAATTAAAAGCATAACAACATAATTAAAAGCATAATTGAATTATGTGTTGGATGACTAATCACAGTTTAATATGGAAAATATTGTGTTCAAGAGACACAAGGTGCATCTGACTATGTGGAGAAAGGGGGCTCTGTTGCAACCAACCTCAGCATTATAGCCTATCTGCAGTCAAGAGCTATGAAGACCACTCTACCTTCTCTGGCCGCACTGCACAAAGTAAAGCAGCCCCTTGTGCCCTAGATGAGTTAACTGAGCTGCCTGAGCACCAAGACAAATCTCAGTAGCCTGGAGCAGCCATTCACAGCTCATGGTGGAGTAGCCTACTATATCAGCATTATGCATGAAATGATCATGCACAACCATTATATATCCCGTCTGATGGTGCCCCCTTACACACTTCAATATATTTGTTTTTAACATGAAATATATTTTTCTACAATTCAGAAGGAAGTGTAATAAATTATTGAATCAGGGTGTTGTTTCTGTGTCACCTTTGCCACTGCCCATAAGTGAAAATGTGAAGCATGAAAAAGATTGCCACTCTTCAAAGGGATTTCAAAACCAATTGAGCTCAAATAAAATGGACACAATCCTTTCCTCTGTAGTAATAGATGTCAGGGGTATATTGCAGTGTTCAGGAATAATTCAGCAACGTAGGTGTTTTTAATGTTTTTACCTCTCATTTGGCTGTTCTTGCTAGCCACAAAACCAACCATAACAACGGACAGTGTGGTTTACGTTGCAGTTGCCATAACATTGTTAACTATAAAAGAATTCGGATATTTCTCACTGCCTTTTCATTTATTGAAAATGAAAAATAAACTTCCCAGCATTTCGAAAAATACTAGTAGTCTATAGCCTATGAGGAGGGATTGTGGAATTCATAGACACTCATACTGACATGCAATGTATCCACTATTATGAGAAACATTTAAAGTAGCCTTTTGACATATGTAGAAGCTTATCAAGTCAACTAATAAATACTTACTGAGTTGTTAAACAGAATGTTTTTTCCTCTTCATGAAATTGTATGATCAGAGAAATGAGCAGGACATAAGTGGTGGTATTTATCGAGTGTCTCTATGTCCTTTAAAAAAATATATACATTTTCGTAGCAGCTTTGGCTCTCTCATTCAGAATCCCATCGAGCGGTTGCGCGTAAAGGCTGGTCCACAGAATCCCAGTCCGTGCACACTACACTCGTAAAAAAACCGCATATGCCTCTCTCCTCTTGGTTTGGTGGAGATGCTCCTCGATGTAATCCCGGGGCACCCTAACTATTAGCTCAGCAGTGACAGAGCTACAACTCCGACGTCGCCTTCTCACTCACAGGTGCTTTGGTTTAGTCTTTCAACAACTAAGACACTCCTAAAATGCTGCCTGTCTGGAGGAATACTGTGACAGAGTGATCTCCGAGTCGAGATGTATTAACATTCTGCGCATCCCCGGGCTTCAGCGGTTGTGCAGAGGTGGTGAAGCGCTCACTGATGACACGTGAAAACGCATGCAAATGAAATGCAGCACCGGCCAGGCTCTCAATACACGCCCTGCATGCTCTAATTTCCACATTCAAAGCCAAATAGATGGGGGGGGGGGGGGGGGGTTATTACATGGCACACGGTCATTTATATGGGTTGCCCATTTGGAATTAGTCACAGCCATCCAAATGGAGGGAGTTACGGCTGTAGTTTAATTTCACGACTGTCAGGGTAATTTGTGTAATACCTCATGGTAATTGCATAGTGAATGTTATGAGCATATCGTCCTGAGATGATTATTCAATTAAGACCAGTATTCAAAGTCAACAGACCAATTCAAATGTATTCCACTGTAGGGCTGGTGCATCTAGTTATATCTACTACATCTATTTAGCTCTAGGCCTAAATGTAATATCCTACAGAAAATGTATCACAAATTGTGTTGAAAGCTCAATGTTTTATAAAGCTGTAGGCTAGGCTTCTAACCTAGCCTACATGCAACCAATAAACAGGACTTCTTCATTAAATAGTACACGCAAAACACCAGTCTCAACGTCAACAGAGAAGAGGTGACACCGGGAGTTGCAAAGTTGCAAAGAAAAAGCCCTATCTCAGACTGGCCAATAAAAATTAAAGATTAAAATGGGCAAAAGAACACAGACACTGGAAAGAGGAACTCTGCCTAGAAGGCCAGCATCCTGGAGTCACCTCTTCACTGTTCACGTTGAGACTGGTGTTTTGTCGGTACTATTTAATGAAGCTGTCAGTTGAGGACTTGTGAGGTGTCTGTTTTTCAAACCAGACACTCTAATGTACTTGTGCTCTTGCTCAGTTGTGCACTGGGGCCTCCCACTCCTCTTTCTATTCTGCTTAGAGCCAGTTTGCACTGTTCTGTGAAGGGAGCAGTACACAACGTTGTACGAGATCTTCAGTTTCTTGGCAATTTCTCGCATGGAAAAGCCTTCATTTCTCAGAACAAGAATAGACTGCTAAGTTTCAGAAGATAGTTATTTGTTTCTGGCCATTTTGAGCCTATAATCAAACCCACAAATGCTGATACTCCAGATACTCAACTAGTCTAAAGAAGGTCAGTTTTATTGCTTCTTTAATAATCAGGACAACAGTTTTCAGCTGTGCTAACATTATTGCAAAAGGGGTTTCTAATGATCAATTAGCCTTTTAAAATTATAAACTTGGATTAGCTAACACAACGTGCCATTGGAACACAGGAGTGATTGTTGCTGACAATGGGCCTCTGTACGCCTATGTAGATATTCCAATAAAAATCAGCCGTTTCCAGCTACAATAGTCATTTACAATTTTATCAATGTCTACACTGTATTTCTGATCTATTTTATTTTAATGGACAAAAATTGTGCTTTTCTTTCAAAAACAAGGACTTTTCTAAGTGACTCCAAACTTTTTAACGGTAGTGTATGTGTGCGCATTTTATATGTGTGTGGGTGTATGTAGTGTATGTGTGTGTTGTGGTGTCAGTGTACATATGTGTGAGTGTGTGGGCAGAGTCAAGTGTATGTGCATAGAGTCAGTGCATAAATGGGTCAATGCAGGTAGTCCGGGTAGCCATTTGATTAGCTATTTAGCAGTCTTTTTTAGAAGGTTTATGGCTTGGGGGTAGATGCTGTTCAGGGTACTGTTGGTTCCAGACTTGGTGCATTGTTCCACCTGCCTTGCGGTAGCAGAGAGAACAGTCTATGGGTTGGGTGGTTGGAGTCTTGGAAAAATGTTTGGGCCTTCTTCTGACATCAACTGGTATAGAGGTCCTGCATGGCAGGGAGCTCAGCCCCAGTGATGTACTCACCACCCTCTGTTGCACATTGCGGTAGGGTGCCTTGCAGTTGCCGTACCAAGCAGTGATTCAGCTAGTCAAGATGCTCTCAATGGCGCAGCTGTAGAATATTTTGAGGATCTGAGTGCCCATGCCAAACCTTTTCAGCCTCCTGAGGGGGGAGAGGTACTGTCGTGCCCTCTTTACAACTGTGTCGCTGTGTGTGGACCATGTTAATTCCTTAGTGATGTTGACAGTGAGGAACTTAAAGCTCACGACCCGCTTCACTTTGGTGGGGCGAGTTCACCCTCCTTTCCTTTAGTCCACGATCAGCTCCTTTGTCTTGCTGACGTTGAGGGAGAGGTTGTTGTCCTGGCATCACACTGCCAGGTCACACTCCTCTTCCCTATAGGCTGCCTCATCATCTTTGGTGATCAGTCCTGCCACCATTGTTTCGTAGCAAACTTGATGATGCTGTTGAAGTCGTGTGCAGTCACGCAGTCGTGGATGAACAGGGAATACAGGAGGGGACTAATCGCACACCCCTGAGGGGCGCCTTTGTTGATGGTCTGTGTGGTGGATATGTTGTTGCCTACACTCACTGCCTGGGAGTGGCCCGTCAGGAAGTCCAGGATCTAGTTGCTGAGGGAGGTGTTCAGTCCCATAGTCCTGAGCTTGGTGATGAGCTTGGAGGGGACTATGGTGTTGAATGCTGAGCTGTAGTCAATTAACAGCATTCTTACATAGGTATTCATTTTGTCCAGGTGTGTCCAGGGTGACTGGGATGATGGTGTTGATGTGAGCCGTGACCAGCCTTTCAAAACATATAATGACTATAGATGTCAGTGCAAAGGGGCGATGGTCATTTAGGCAGGTTACCTTGGTGTTTTTGGGCGTGGGGACTATGGTGGTCTGCTTGAAACCAGTTGGTATTACAGACCGGGTCAGTGATAGGTTGAAAATGTCAGTGAAGACACTTGCCAGCTGGTCAGTGCATGCTCTGAGTTCGCGTCCTGGTATTCCGTCTTGCCCCATGGCCTTGCGAATGTTAACCTTTTTAAAGGTCTTACTCACATCAGAACAGCTGGTGCTCTCATGCATCGTTCAGTGTTGCTTGCCTCATAGCGAGCATAGAAGGCAATTAGCTTATCTGGTAGGCTCATGTTGCTGGGCAGTTAGCGGCTGGGTTTCCCGTTGTAATCCATGATAGTTTGCAATCCCTGCCACATCCGTCAAGTATCAGAGACAGTGTAGTAGGATCTGATTTTAGTTCTGTATTGACGCTTTGCCTGTTTGATGTCTCATTGGAGGTCGTAGCAGGATTTCTTATAAGCGTCCAGATTAGTGTCACGCTCCTTGACAGCGTCAGTTCTAGCCTTTAGCTCAGTGCACATGTTGCCTGTAATCCATGGCTTCTGGTTGGGGTATGTACGTACGTACATACGATCACTGTGGGGATGACGTCGTCGATGCACTTATAATGAAGACGGTGACTGATATGGTAAACTGTTATTGGAAGAATCCCGGAACATATTCCATTATGTGCTAGCGAACCAGTCCTGTAGTTTATCATCTGCTTGATTGGGTCACTTCTGTATTGAGCGTGTCACTGGTATTCCTGTTTGAGTTCTTACTTGAAAGCAGGAAGCAGGAGGATAGAGTTATGGTCAGATTTGCCAAAAGGAGGTGAAGGAGGCCCTTGTATGCATTTCTGTATGTGGAGCATATGTGATTTAGAGTTTTGTCGCCTCTAGTAGCACAGGTGACATGCTGGTAAAAATGAAGTAAAACGTATTGAAATTTTCCCTGATTTAAAATTCCCGGCCACGAGTAATGCCGCCTCTGAATGTGCATTTTCTTGTTTGCGTATGGCCCAATACAGCTTGTTGATTCCAATCTTAGTGCCAGCATCAGTTTGGGATGGCAAATATACAGCTACGTAAAATATAGATGAAAACTCGGTAAATAGTATGGTCTGCAGCTTATCATGAACTATTCTAACTCAGGCGAGCAAAAACTAGAGACTTCCTTAACATTAGAGATTGTGCACCAGCTATTGTTAACAAAGAGACACACACCCTCCTCCCTTCATCTTACCTGAGTTTGCCTTCCGGTCTTAAGGATGCATAGAAAAACAAGCGAGATGTTCAGTATGTTATCCATGTCTCCGTTCAGCCACGGCTCAGAGAAACATGGGATATTAAAAATGTTCAAGTCCCGTGGATAGGATAGTCTCTAATGGAGCTCATCCAGTTTGATCTCAAGTGACTGGACGTTCATCAATAGAACAGAAGGCAATGGCGGTTGCCTCGCTGGCCTCTCTTTTGACGCTGCTTCCTTTTTCGAGTCCCAGGGATTAGGGCCTGGTCCGAAATAAGCATAATTTCCAGAGCTTCGGACTTGTTGAAGTAGAAATGTTAATCCAAATTGAGGTTAGTGATTGCTGTTCTGATGTCCAGAAGCTGTTTTCGGTCATAGGAAATGATGCCGGAGCATGGCAGACATGGTGGAATATTTGTATATCTTCGGCTGTGAGTGATGAAAAAAAACTTGTTCTCAGCTACAATTATTTGAGTATTTCAATGAATGTTCTGTGCACAAAGGTGAAGACTAAAGTGTCTTATTAGGAATATTGTCTTTCTGGACCAGGCGTCAGTTGAACTGCAGTACTGAAGCAAAACTGTAGGAGTATTCGAAACCATGCTTCTAGACAGGAACTCTGGCCACTTAGTAGAATTCAAAGGACTGAAACCAAATTAATTAATTACCCTCTATGTCAGGAAGCCCGTGTTAGTGGAATATACTACCACCATATTATAAACAGGTGGCATCAGGTAATAGGCCTATGTTGTTATCACAACATTCCTTTTAGGCCTACATGTTGGAACAAAACGACTAAATGCATGAACATGTACTTGACAAATGATAACAGGTATGAATAAGGAAGGAAATATATGACAATAAACACTGTTATGAGAATTACACACTTTTCTCAAAAGTAAACTCACCTGTTTCAGGTCGACAATGGATAGGCCTACTCCCCTTCCCAAACTTTTACCCACTCTCCCCTGTTTCTTACCTGATACAGGTAAGAAACCCTTTTATTGATTATTAGAATTATATCTAATTCAAATTACTCAAAGGTAGAGAAAATAAAGACCTTGACAAAAATGTTACTGTGATTAGCTACGATCAGGGGATATGGCTGACATGAATGTTGCTAAATCGCGGTCTGCTCTCGCAAACAACGCTTGCATAATCAATGTGATGTAATCAACTAGGAATTAGTGTAAACAATGCTGCAAAAAACATGTTTTCAGTGTGGGGCGTGAAGTAGGCCTACACATTTTAATAGCCAAACTCAGACTATCTTTATCGACATGAGTGAGTGGGTATTTAGGTAGGGAAAATGACACGCAACAGTCACAATCCGCAGGTGATTAATCAAATGTTTTCATGAAGCCCTTTTTACATCAGCCGATGTCACAAAGTGCTATACAGAAACCCAGCCTAAAACCCCAAACATCAAGCAATGCAGATGTAGAAGCACGGTGGCTAGGAAAAACTCCCTAGAAAGGCAGGAACCTAGGAAGAAACCTAGAGAGGAACCAGGCTCTGATGGGTGGCCAGTCTTCTTCTGGCTGTGTCGGGTGGAGATTATAACTGCACACGGCCAAGATGTTCAAACGCTCATGGATGACCAGCAGGGTCAAATAATAATAACACAGTGGTTGTAGAGGGTGCAACAGGTCAGCACCTCAGGAGTATACAGTATGTCAGTTGGTTTTTCATAGCCCAGCATTAAGAGTTCGAAACAGCAGGTGCAGTAGAGCGAGAGAGTCAAAAACAGCAGGTTCGGGATAAGGTAGCATGTCCGGTGAACAGGTCAGGGTTCCATAGCCACAGGCAGAACAGAAATTGGAGCAGCAGCACGGACATGTGGACTGGGGACAGCAAGGAGTAATCAGGCCAGGTAGTCCTGAGGCATGGTCCCAGGGCTCAGGTTCCGGGAGGGGAGAGGGAGCGAGAGAGAGAGAATTAGAGGGAGCATATTTAAATTCACACAGGACACTGGATAAGACAGGAGAATTACACCAGATAAAACAGACTGACCCTAGCCCCCCGATACATAAACTATTGCAGCATAGATACTGGAGGCTGAGACAGGGTGGGTCGGTAGACACTGTGGCCCTGTACGACTATACCCCTGGACAGGGCCAACCAGGCAAGATATAACCCCAACCACTTTGCCAAATCACAGCTCCCACACCACTAGAGGGATATCCGCAAACCACCAACTTACTACCCTGAGACAAGGCTGAGTGTAGCCCACGAAGATCTCCACCACGGCACAAACCCGAGGGGGCGGCATCCTAGGCAGTAAGATCACGTCAGTGACTCAACCCACTCAAGTGATGCACCCCTCCTAGGGATGGCACGGAAGAGCACTAGTAAGCCAGTGACTCAGCCCACGTAATGGGGTCAGAGGCAGAGAATCGCAGTGGGGATTTACTTTAGATGTTTTGCTTTAGGCCTGAAATAGAGACCAGTTTGTTGTGGTATAGTGGTACTCACAGACTAATATTGTCATAGTAGGCCTACGTTCATTATTTAAAATCAGAAAAAGTGTTGCTTTTCACAATCACATGTTGTTATACCAGCACAGCAAATGTAATAGCATAACGTTCATGCAGATGCTACAGTTAAAAGTATAGGCCTACTGGAGGAAATGTTGATGAATTTAGGTCAGAATTGTGGATTGAGTGTAAGATTCTATTTAGACGTTCAAGCTTCCATAGGCTGAGTAGTCTATCCTTTAACCTCAAGTCAGAGCAAGACAGCAGGCTAATTAACAGATGCACCTGTTTGTGAAAGGGAGCACTGGGTTTGTAAAAACAGGGTGGTCATCACCATGGCACATTTGACAGCCCAGCCAATTTGAGTCCCATCTTGTAATCCAGTGAAGAGGTTGCATTCCAGGGCAACAATAAGGTTGTAAGCACTGCAGTGCGATTTCCACTGTGTACGTGGTTTCTACTGCCATATATGATATCATTCAATCTATAAACATTTTAACAGAATCACTAACGTACCAACAAGACACTAACACACTTAAGAAAGTAGTATGAATGACTAGACAGAAGGCTGGATGACATGATGTCAACCTGAATGTGGTGTCATATTGCAGCTGTGGGTCATTAGCAGGTGCATGGATGGAGAGGAATATATCAAGTTTGGTTATATGCAAGTCAGTGGCCAACCATAAAAGCATCTCAGTTCATTGTTTTATGTTGCAATGCAGTGGGAGAAGGCATCAAACAGAATTTGATCCCTCATTTGGGGTATTTCCTGCTGGGATTTCTCACTTCAAAGGCAGGAAGGAAAGATCCATATGGTTTATCTGCTGCTCCAGGAGACCTTTCTGAAATGAATGGCAATGTCATGTTCTAATTTCCCATGACATATCTGTGTCACTCGATTCTTTGTTCATAGAATTTATAGAGTGATTCTACATTTTTACATTGACATTTTAGGAATTTCGCAGATGCTCTTACAAAGAGCGACGTACAGTTAATGCATTCATCTTAAGATAGCTAGGTGGGACAACCACATATCACAGTCATAGTAAGTACATTTTCCTCAACAAAGGAGCTATCAGCAACATCAGAGCTAGTAAGGGGGGAAAAGGAAAGGATTTAGCAAATCTGAGCTGAGCATGAATCTAAGTTCCTTCACTCCCTTTGCTGATAGTTAACTAATAGCTACCCGGACTATCTGCATTGACCCTTTTTGCACTAACTATTTTGATTCAGCATATATAATGCTGCTACTGTTTATTATCTATTCTTTTGCATAGTCACTTTATCCTTACCTATATTTACATACACTGCATGGCCACAAGTATGTGGACAACTGCTCGTTGAACATCTCATTTCAAAATCATGGGCATTAATATGAAGTTGGTCCCCCCTTTGCTGCTACAACAGCCTCCACTCTTCTGGGAAGGCTTTCCACTAGATGTTGGAACATTGATGCGGGGACTTGCTTCAGCCACAAGAGCATTAGTAAGGTCAGGAATTGATGCTGGGCGATTAGGCCTGGCTCGCAGTCAGCGTTCCAATTCATCCCAAAGGTGTTCGATGGGGTTGAGGTCAGGGCTCTGTGCAGGCCAGTCAATTTCTTCCACACCGATCTTGACAAACAATTTCTGTATGGACCTCGCTTTGTACACAGGGGCATTGTCATTCTGAAACAGGAAAGGGCCTTCCACAAACTGTTGCCAAAAAGTTAGAAGCACAGAGTCATCTAGAATGTCATTTTATTCTGTAGCGTTAAGATTTTCCTTCAGTGGAACTAAGGGACCTAGCCCGAACCATGAAAAACAGCCTAAGACCATTATTCATCCTCCACCAAACATTACAGTTGGCACTGTGCATTCAGGCAGGTAGCATTCTCCTGGCATCCGCCAAACCCAGAATTGTCCGTCGGACTGCCAGATGGTGAAACATGATTCATCACTCCAGAGAACGCGTTTCCACTGCTCCAGAGTCCAATAGCGGCGAGTATTACATCACTCCAGCCTATGCTTGGCATTGCGCATTGTGGTCTTAAGCCTGGGTGCGGCTGCTCGGCCAGGGAAACCCATTTCATGAAGCTCCCGACGAACAGTTATTGTGCTGACGTTGCTTCCAGAGGTAGTTTGGAACTCGGTAGTGAGTGTTGCAACCGAGGACAGATGCTTTTTACTCAGTACACGATTCAGCACTCGGTGGTTCTGTTCTGTGAGATTATGTAGCCTACTACTTTGCGGCTGAGCCGTTGTTACTCCTAGACTTTCCACTTCACAATGACAGCACTTAAAGCTCTAGCAGGGCAGACATTTGACAAACTGACTTGCTGGAAAGGTGGCATCATATGACGGTGCCACGTTGAATGTCTTTTTTTATTTTATTTTTTTTTTAAATTTTATCCCATTTTCTCCCCAATTTTCGTGGTATCCAATCGCTAGTAATTACTATCTTGTCTCATCGCTACAACTCCCGTACGGGCTCGGGAGAGACGAAGGTCGAAAGCCATGCGTCCTCCGAAGCACAACCCAACCAAGCCGCACTGCTTCTTAACACAGCGCGCCTCCAACCCGGAAGCCAGCCGCACCAATGTGTCGGAGGAAACACCGTGTACCTGGCCCCCTTGGTTAGCACGCACTGCGCCCGGCCCGCCACAGGAGTCGCTGGAGCGCGATGAGACAAGGATATCCCTACCGGCCAAACCCTCCCTAACCCGGACGACGCTATGCCAATTGTGCGTCGCCCCACGGACCTCCCGGTCGCGGCCGGCTGCGACAGAGCCTGGGCGCGAACCCAGAGACTCTGGTGGCGCAGTTAGCACTGCGATGCAGTGCCCTAGACCACTGCGCCACCCGGGAGGCGCCACGTTGAATGTCACTGAGCTCTTCAGTACGGGCCATTCTACTGCCAGTGTTTGTCTATGGAGATTGCATGGCTCTGTGCTCAATTTTATACACCTGTCAACAACGGGTGTTGCTGAAATTGAAGGTTGTCCACATACTTTTGCCCATGCACTGTATCTACCTCAATTACCTAGTACACCTGCACATCGACTCGATACTGGGACCCTGTGCTTATAGCCAAGTTATCGTTACTCATTGTGTATTTATTCCTCGTGTTATTATTTTTCTATTATTTCTTTATTTTATCTCTCTGCATTGTTGGGATGGGCCCTGAAGTAAGCATTTCACTGTTAGACTGTTACAGCTATTGTTTACGACGCCTGTGACAAATAAAATGTGATTTCATTTGATTTAATAGTCAGGTGCTGAGTTGCTTATTGTTGAGCATTGTAAAGACACAATTGACAATTTTCCCTATAATTATCTTGAGAGACATGCTTTTGAATGTAACAAACGGTATTGCCTAGAAACCCAGTGAAGTAGCCTAACACACATTTCTTCTGAAGCATCATTAATTAACGACTCTTCATTCAACCATAATAGATAGAACATTACTGTGGAAATGTATTCATGCAATTTTAACAGAGCCACTTCGAGAGGAACTGCTGCCTCTAGGAATTTTGGCCGCGACCCTCTACACTGACAGGTTAACAATGGCTGCAGGATACAGCCATGGGCATCAACAATGGCGGGGTAGTAAATTCACACTTGAATGGTATTATACCATGGTACGTCAAAGGTGTTGCGATCATTATTTGTCTGTGGAAAAATATGCTGTAAGTTAAAGCCCATCATTGTGATCCATTGTTGATGTTGCTGCTCCTTATCCAATAAAATGCATAATTATATCATCTCAACAAATAATCAACATAAATAAAAGTGTTTTATGTATGTATTAGGCGTGTGTGTAGATAAAGGTAAATCTGAATGAAAGACTTTTAATACCCATATTGAACTATGTACAGTATGAACTCACAGGTTTTCAATTTTCCTTTAGACATTCAGCAATTTCATTACTGTAGCTACTCTAGGGACATCCTGTCACGCGGGACTAGGTGGGTGAAAGAATCAGACGCAGAGAGAGAGCCGCTTGGGAAAAATATTCCCTTTTACTACTTCACAAAAAATGATAAGCCCGAACATACAGGGCGCAGAGAAACACTTGCAAAACCCAAAACACACGCACGTAACCAAAAGACAATCCCGCACAAAACAAGGGCGGGTCAAACTCCTAAATATAGGGAAGCTCATTTACGAAACCAAAAAAACCACAGGTGCAACTAATCAGACAAAACAAACAGACAAACGAAAAAGGGATCGGTGGCGGCTAGTAGGACGGTGACGACGACCGCCGTGCACCGCCCGAACAGACAGGGGAGCCAACTTCGGCGGAAGTCGTGACACATCCTCCAAAGATGCAGAGGAAAAATCCAGAGAGGATCTGAGGAGAGGTTAGATAGGGATAAAGACATGAGCTACAGATAAAATATGACAATACAAATTAAACTGCCTTGGAAATATGAACCATTAGACACCTCCTGCAGTGTCTAACAAACTAATTCACTGCAGGCACCCATCAGAGATGGATGCAGGAAAAGACCAGACAAAACTCCCTCTAAAGTCAGGAAATTAGCTTAGCTGTTTGTTTAGAGGTCTGGATGACTAAATATTTCACATGAGCATCTCAATAAATACTGACCCTGCAAGGACAAAACAGATTGTTTTATATTAGTACTTCCCCCCCCCCCCCCCCCCCCCATACTAATACAGTCAGTTAATAATGTCACTAACAATACCACAGTTGGAAAAATGGCACCGTGTGGTTTTTTTGGCGATATTTGTAAATTATTTTGTACATAATGTTTCTGCAACCATATCTTACGGCAGAAAAGAGCTTCTGGATATCAGGACAGCGATCACTCACCTAGGATTAGACAAAGATTTTTTCAACAACAACAACAACAAGCAGGACTCACAGGATATTCTCCAAACACCCCACAGGGCAGACATCCCAATTATTCTCCAAACACCCCGCAGGGCAGACATCCCAATTATTCTCCAAACACCCCACAGGGCAGACATCCCAATTATTCTCCAAACACCCCACAGGGCAGACATCCCAATTATTCTCCAAACACCCCGCAGGGCAGACATCCCAATTATTCTCCAAACACCCCACAGGGCAGACATCCCAATTATTCTCCAAACACCCCACAGGGCAGACATCCCAATTATTCTCCAAACACCCCACAGGGCAGACATCCCAATTATTCTCCAAACACACCACAGGGCAGACATCCCAATTATTCTCCAAACACCCCACAGGGCAGACATCCCAATTATTCTCCAAACACCCCACAGGGCAGACATCCCAATTATTCTCCAAACACCCCACAGGGCAGACATCCCAATTATTCTCCAAACACCCCGCAGGCAGACATCCCAATTATTCTCCAAACACCCCGCAGGCAGACATCCCAATTATTCTCCAAACACCCCACAGGGCAGACATCCCAATTATTCTCCAAACACCCCACAGGGCAGACATCCCAATTATTCTCCAAACACCCCACAGGGCAGACATCCCAATTATTCTCCAAACACCCCACAGGGCAGACATCCCAATTATTCTCCAAACACCCCACAGGGCAGACATCCCAATTATTCTCCAAACACCCCACAGGGCAGACATCCCAATTATTCTCCAAACACCCCGCAGGCAGACATCCCAATTATTCTCCAAACACCCCGCAGGCAGACATCCCAATTATTCTCCAAACACCCCACAGGGCAGACATCCCAATTATTCTCCAAACACCCCACAGGGCAGACATCCCAATTATTCTCCAAACACCCCACAGGGCAGACATCCCAATTATTCTCCAAACACCCCACAGGGCAGACATCCCAATTATTCTCCAAACACCCCGCAGGGCAGACATCCCAATTATTCTCCAAACACCCCACAGGGCAGACATCCCAATTATTCTCCAAACACCCCACAGGGCAGACATCCCAATTATTCTCCAAACACCCCACAGGGCAGACATCCCAATTATTCTCCAAACACCCCACAGGGCAGACATCCCAATTATTCTCCAAACACCCCACAGGGCAGACATCCCAATTATTCTCCAAACACCCCGCAGGGCAGACATCCCAATTATTCTCCAAACACCCCGCAGGGCAGACATCCCAATTATTCTCCAAACACCCCGCAGGGCAGACATCCCAATTATTCTCCAAACACCCCACAGGGCAGACATCCCAATTATTCTCCAAACACCCCGCAGGGCAGACATCCCAATTATTCTCCAAACACCCCACAGGGCAGACATCCCAATTATTCTCCAAACACCCCACAGGGCAGACATCCCAATTATTCTCCAAACACCCCACAGGGCAGACATCCCAATTATTCTCCAAACACCCCACAGGCAGACATCCCAATTATTCTCCAAACACCCCGCAGGCAGACATCCCAATTATTCTCCAAACACCCCGCAGGCAGACATCCCAATTATTCTCCAAACACCCCACAGGCAGACATCCCAATTATTCTCCAAACACCCCGCAGGCAGACATCCCAATTATTCTCCAAACACCCCGCAGGCAGACATCCCAATTATTCTCCAAACACCCCACAGGGCAGACATCCCAATTATTCTCCAAACACCCCACAGGGCAGACATCCCAATTATTCTCCAAACACCCCACAGGGCAGACATCCCAATTATTCTCCAAACACCCCACAGGGCAGACATCCCAATTATTCTCCAAACACCCCACAGGGCAGACATCCTAATTATTCTCCAAACACCCCACAGGGCAGACATCCCAATTATTCTCCAAACACCCCACAGGGCAGACATCCCAATTATTCTCCAAACACCCCACAGGGCAGACATCCCAATTATTCTCCAAACACCCCACAGGGCAGACATCCCAATTATTCTCCAAACACCCCGCAGGGCAGACATCCCAATTATTCTCCAAACACCCCACAGGGCAGACATCCCAATTATTCTCCAAACACCCCACAGGGCAGACATCCCAATTATTCTCCAAACACCCCACAGGGCAGACATCCCAATTATTCTCCAAACACCCCACAGGGCAGACATCCCAATTATTCTCCAAACACCCCGCAGGGCAGACATCCCAATTATTCTCCAAACACCCCGCAGGCAGACATCCCAATTATTCTCCAAACACCCCGCAGGCAGACATCCCAATTATTCTCCAAACACCCCGCAGGCAGACATCCCAATTATTCTCCAAACACCCCGCAGGCAGACATCCCAATTATTCTCCAAACACCCCGCAGGCAGACATCCCAATTATTCTCCAAACACCCCGCAGGCAGACATCCCAATTATTCTCCAAACACCCCGCAGGCAGACATCCCAATTATTCTCCAAACACCCCGCAGGCAGACATCCCAATTATTCTCCAAACACCCCACAGGGCAGACATCCCAATTATTCTCCAAACACCCCGCAGGCAGACATCCCAATTATTCTCCAAACACCCCGCAGGCAGACATCCCAATTATTCTCCAAACACCCCGCAGGCAGACATCCCAATTATTCTCCAAACACCCCGCAGGCAGACATCCCAATTATTCACATAAGGAAGCGACGCAGAGGACGAAGAGCCGGATGCCTCGTCCGGATCCGCAGAAGGCGAGTAGGAAAGCTGCCATTACCGTCAATATTACTCGCCAACGTGCAATCATTGGACAATAAATGAGACGAGGTACGATCACGAATATCCTACCAACGGGACATCAAAAACTGTAATACCCTATGTTTCACGGAATCGTGGCTGAATGACGACATGGATATTCAGCTAGCGGGATACACGCTGCACCGGCAAGATAGAACAGCACACTCCGGTAAGACGAGGGGGGGCGGTCTTTGCATATTTGTAAACAACAGCTGGTGCACGAAATCTCAGGAAGTCTCTAGATTTTGCTCGCCTGAAGTAGAGTATATTGTGATAAATTGCAAGCCACACTACTTGCCTAGAGAGTTCTCAGCTATACTTTTTGTGGCTGTTTATTTACCACCACAATCAGATGTGGGCACTAAGACTGCACTCAGTCAGCTGTATAAGGAAATAAGCAAACAGGAAACCACTCACCCAGAGGCGGTGCTCCTAGTGGCCGGAGACTTTAATGCAGGGAAACTTAAATCAGTTCTACCAAATCTCAATCTCAAATATCAACATGTTAATGTGCAACCAGAGGGAAATAATTCAAGATCACTTGTACTCCACACACAGAGACGCGTACAAAGCTCTCCCTCGCCCTCCATTTGGTAAATCCGACCACAACTCTATCCTCCTGATTCCTGCTTACAAGCAAAAATTAATGCAGGATGCACCGGTGACTCGGTCTATAAAAAAATGGTCAGATGAAGCAGATGCTAAACTACAGGACTGTTTTTCTATCACAGACTAGAACATGTTCCGGGATTCTTCTGATGACATTGAGGAATACACCACATCAGTCACTGGCTTTATCAATAAGTGCATTGAGGACATCGTCCCCACAGTGACTGTACGTACATACCACAACCAGAAGCCATGGATTCCAGGCAACATTCGTACTGAGCTAAAGGGTAGAGCTGCCGCTTCAGAGGTGCGGGACTCTAACCCGGAAGCTTACAAGAAATCTCGCTATGCCCTGCGACGAACCATCAAACAGGCAAAGCGTCAATACAGGGCTAAGATTGAATCATACTACACCGGCTCTGACGCTCGTCGGATGTGGCAGGGCTCGCAAACTATTACAGACTACAAAGGGAAGCCCAGCCGCGAGCTGCCCAGTGACACGAGCCTACCAGACGAGCTAAATCACTTCTATGCTCGCTTCGAGGCAACTGAGGCATGCATGAGAGCATCAACTGTTCCGGACGACTGTGTGATCACGCTCTCCATAGCCGACGTGAGTAAGACGTTTAACTTCTTGCGACTACAGGGGGTGCTGTTCCGAATTAGCATTTTGTCGTCTCCAAATTAAACTGCCTAGTACTCAATTCTTGCTCGTACAATATGCATATTATTAATTCTATTGGATAGAAAACACTTTCTAGTTTCATACAAAGTTGGAATGATGTCTGTGGGTGACCCAGAACTCTTTCTACAGCGAAATCCATGACAGACAGTGAAAGGTCTGAGAGCGAAGCTCTGATTTCAGATCAGTTTTAAAAGTCTGTGTCTATCCTATGGAACGACACGAACTGCACCCGCCTTCCCCTGGATGTCAGTAACCAATGAGAAGTGGAATGGGCCTTCTGCGTAGCTCTCAGAGGTTATAAAGGACCAAGGAGTGAGGGTAGCCCCCCTTTCGACGCTCGCCTTTACGCAGGAAGACACCTCCGGATGCCATTTTCAAAGGCTCGGTTATCAACGTAAAATGTATCCGTCTGTAATTTAATTCGATATAGGACTTAGAAACATCATAAGGTAGTTAATTTAAACCGTTTTATAGCAATTTATATCCGTTTAGTGCGATTTTGATGCATTTCTATGTGAAGCACCGGGCACATTTCGGGGTCCCGGTCGAACGTTAGCGGGCATTTAGACGGACAAAGGACATCTTTCGACCAAAAGAAGATTAAACCCAAGAAAGAATACATTGCCCAAGAATCTGATGGAAGAACAGCTCAAAGTAAGCAATATTTAATATGATAAATCGTTGTTCTGTCGAAATATTTTAAACGCATATTTCGCCATTTTGTTTGGTATCGCGTCACTTGGCGAACCCTGTATTGAAAAGTAAGGATAATTTTAAAAATGTAAGTCAGCGGTTGCATTAAGAACTAATTTGTCTTTCGATTCCTGTCAACCCTGTATTTTTTAGTCAAGTATATGATTAGCTTTCAATTAAACTAGATCACTCTGATAGATGACGTCAGACATATTGAGGCTTGATTTCCTAGTATTTTTATTGTGTAACCACGGTTTTGTATGGCTAAATATGCACCTTTTCGAACAAACTGTATATGTATGTTGTAAAATGATGTTACAGGAGTGTCATCGGAAGAATTCTGAGAAGGTTAGTGAAAAAATTAATATATTTTGGCGATGATAACGTTATAGCTCCCTTTGCCTTGAATTCATGCTCTACTAACGTTTGTACATGTGGTATGCTAACTTATCGATTTATTGTGTTTTCGCTGAAAAACGCTTAGAAAATCTGAAATATGGTCTGAAATCACAAGAACTGTGTCTTTCCATTGCTATGCTTTGTCTATTTTTATGAAATGTTTTATGATGAGTAAATTGGTCATACACGTTGCTCTATCTAGTAATTCTAGTCGATTTGTGATGGTCGGTGCAATTGTAAACTGTGATTTCTACCTGAAATATGCACTTTTTTCTAACAACACCTATCCTATACCATAAATATGTTATCAGACTGTCATCTGATGAGTTTTTTTCTTGGTTTGTTGCTATCAATATCTTAGTTTAGCCGAATTGGTGATAGCTAGTGGTGGAGAGAGAAAATGGTGGACAAAGAAAGATGGTGTATTTTGCTAACGTGGTTAGCTAATAGATTTACATATTGTGTCTTCCCTGTAAAACATTTTAAAAAACAGAAATGATGGGTTTATTCACAAGATCTGTATCTTTCATCTGGTGTCTTGGACTTGTGATTTAATGATATTTAGATGCTACTATTTACTTGTGAAGCTATGCTAGCGATGCTAATCAGTGTGGGGGGGGTGGGGGGTGATCCCGGATACGGGGTTGATACTCGTGAAAGGTTAAACAGGTCAACATACACAAGGCTGCGGGGCCAGACGGATTACCAGGACATGTGCTCTGCGCATGTCTTGACCAACTGGCAGGTGTCTTCACTGACATTTTCAACATGTCCCTGATTGAGTCTGTAATACCAACATGCTTCAAGCAGACCACCATAGTCCCTGTGCCTAAGAACACAAAGGCATCCTGCCTAAATGACTACAGACCCGTATCACTCACGTCTGTAGCCATGAAGTGCTTTGAAAGGCTGGTAATGGCTCACATCAACACCATTATCCCAGAAACCCTAGACCCACTCCAATTTGCATACCACCCAAACAGATCCACAGATGATGCAATCTCTATTGCACTCCACACTGCCCTTTCCCACCTGGACAAAAGGAACACCTATGTGAGATTGCTATTCATTGACTACAGCTCAGCGTTCAACACCATAGTACCCTCAAAGCTCATCACTAAGCTAAGGAACCTGGGACTAAACACCTCCCTCTGCAACTGGATCCTGGACTTCCTGACGGGTCGCCCCCAGGTGGTGAGGGTAGGAAGCAACACATCTGCCACACTGATCCTCAACACTGGAGCTCCCCAGGGGTGTGTGCTCAGTCCCCTCCTGTACTCCCTGTTCACCCAAAACTGCATGGCCAGGCACGAGTCCAACACCATCATTAAGTTTGCAGACGACACAACAGTGGTAGGCCTGATCACCGACAATGACGAGATAGCCTATAGGGAGGAGGTCAGAGACCTGGCCGGGTGGTGCCAGAATAACAACCTCCCCCTCAACGTAACCAAGACTAAGGAGATGATTGTGGACTACAGGAAAAGGAGCAACGAGCACGTCCCCATTCTCATCGACGGGGCTGTAGTGGAGCAGGTTGAGAGCTTCAAATTCCTTGGTGTCCACATCAACAACAAACTAGAATGGTCCAAACACACCAAGACAGTCGTGAAGAGGGCACGACAAAGCCTATTCCCCCTCAGGAAACTAAAAAGATTTGGCATGGGTCCTGAGATCCTCAAAAGGTTCTACAGCTGCAACATCGAGAGCATCCTGACCGGTTGCATCACTGCCTGGTACGGCAATTGCTTGGCCTCTGATCGCAAGGCACTTCAGAGGGTAGTGCGTACGGCCCAATACATCACTGGGGCAAAGCTGCCTGCCATTCAAGACCTCTACACCAGGCGGTGTCAGAGGAATATCTAAAAATTGTCAAAGACCCCAGCCTCCCCAGTCATAGACTGTTCTCTCCACTACCGCATGGCAAGCGGTACCGGAGTGCCAAGTCTAGGACAAAAAGGCTTCTCAACAGTTTTTACCCCCAAGCCATAAGACTTCTGAACAGGTAACCAATGGTTACCCGGACTATTTACATTGTGTGCCCCCCCCAACCCCTCTTTTACGCTGCTGGTACTCTCTGTTTATCTTATATGCATAGTCACTTTAACCATACATCCATGTACATACTACCTCAATTGGCCCGACCAACCAGTGCTCCTGCACCTTGGCTATCTGGGCTATCTGCATTGTGTCTCACCTCCCGCCAACCCCTCATTTTACGCTACTGCTACTCTCTGTTCATCATATATGCATAGTCACTTTAACCATACCTACATGTACATACTACGTCAATAAGCCTGACTAACCGGTGTCTGTATATAGCCTTGCTCCTCTTATTTTCAAATGTATTTTTACTGTTGTTTTATTTCTTTACTTACCTACACACACACACACACACACATACCCTTTTTTTTCTCGCATTATTGGTTATAGCCTGTAAGTAAGCATTTCACTGTAAGGTCTACTACACCTGTTGTATTCGGCACACGTGACAAATACACTTTGATTTGATTAGATTTGACAAGATGCAATGAGTTTGTAGAATTTCTGATATCCTATACTGCTTGTTTTATCGTTACAACAATCCTGATGCAGTGAATGCCGTGTTGCATCGACTTCACTCAGCGCGAAGACCTTTAAAGAGCAAATCAGATAATTTATCAAATCTCTAGCCTAGAGCTTGTAAGATAGATTGCAGTTCACTTAATGAAGAGATGGGGTGATACAGTTCAAACAAGTCAGTAGTCATCACACATCCAAAATTCACCACAAAAAAGAAAGGTGCAGACTTTTATTCATTAAAGCTCAGAGATTCCAAATCCTGTCAACAATAAGACATCAAGATAACATAAAGTGATCAGATTCACTTCAGTGCTAAAATTGTAACCTGCTGTGGTTTCACACCCAGTCGATTCTGAAAGCATTGCTATCTCCTACTAAGCAGTGTTCTCATCCACCTGTACCATTCTAAAGCATATGCCAGGTGATAAAGACATTCTGAGTGGTCCATAACATGCATGGGTCCATGCAAGCCAAGGATTCCATTCCCTAGCTGGCAATGTGCCAACCTACAACCCAATGCCGGAGAGAGAAGTAGTATCAAACTCCAATCAGTTAGTTTTTCAGTCAGAGAAGGCACCCACTGGGCACACCACGTCATTTCAATGTGGATAACTGGGTAATATTTGGTTGAGACGTTGATCAATGAGATTAAAACCTATATTCACTCACTCAAAGAGACAGCCAAAAGTTAGTTGAATTTCCAGTATGTTATCACTATGCTTACCATAGGTTTAGTTTGTCACCCAAATGTCTATCACTGAGCTTTCAACCATTTAAAAGCACAGCAAAATTGAAATGGGAATACAATGTCAGAATTTTTTACATTTATTCAACAGATTAATGTAATTTCACTGTGCTTCATCTAATAGCACAACCAAATGACATTGATTGCAGTTGAGATTACATACATAAATGGTGCAAGTGATCAATGCTGCTCGAGATTCTGCACAGATTATTACAGCAATTGTCAAGATCTCCACAGACTTGCGATAACCTATGCATGCTATCTTGAACATGATTACATAAGAAGAAATGTATAGTTACAGTAAGCTCAAAATGTCGCCATGGGATGTTACACTCATTTTCAGGTTGAATTTTACATTAATTAGATAGCTTTAACTTTAAGCTATTTACTATATTCAGTTTTTAACACCATATTGCCCTCCAAACTCGTCACTAAGCTAGGGGCCTTGGGTTTGAACTCCTCCCTGTGCAACTGGATCCTAGATTTCCTGACGGGCCAACCCAGGTGGCGAGAGTAGGCAACAACACCCCTACAACGCTGATCCTCAACACGGGGGCCCCCCCAGGGGTGTGTGCTCGGCACCCTACTGCATTCCCTGTTCACCCATGACTGTGTGGCCACGCACGACTCCAACTGAATCATCAAATTTGCTGACGACTGTCACATTGTATAATGATCGGCGCAGGAATACGAAAATAGTTTTAAAAATATTTCTCTACCCAAAAAAGCGTACGTCATGAACATGACGGGGACGAAGGCCAAAACAAAAACGTATATTTATAACACAGGGCTGTATCCCAAATAAAGAGCGAGGTGTAAACCTCTAATAAACGTCCTAATCCAAAAGACCCCAAAAAATCTACATTAATAGACCTTATCTTAAAAAATACACCTCACAAATATATAGCTAGTGGGTTATTTGCTAATGACATCAGTGACCACTGCCCTATTGCATGTATCAGAGATACTAGGCTAAAAAACCTTGACCCCCGTATAATTCTAAAGAGAAACTATAAACTCTTCTCAGAGCAGGCTTTTATCCATGACCTTTATTATTCCAAACTTTTATCCGTAAACTGCATAATGGACCCAGTTTTAGCGCTCTCTTTCTTTTCATAAATATTTACCTTCATGGCTGATGAACACGCCCCGTTAAAGCAACTTAGGGTAAAAAAAAAACGAATCCTTTTTCTGCAAAAGAATCAAGCATGGGCCTTGGCGAGGAAAACTGGTGAAACAGCTGATCGGCTGCTTTTTAGGCAATTGATAAATAAATGGACCGGAGGAATAAAGAAGGCAAAATCTAGGCATTTTCTTGATGCTATGACAGAGTCTGCTGGTGATCCCGCTAAATTCTGGAAAACTGTTAACTCACTTAAACGAGGAAACTCATTGACTTCCCTGCTGAAGCAAATTACATCGGAATCTGTGATCATCAGTGACCGAACTGAAATTTGTGATGTTTTTAATAAGCATTTTATTTACGCTGGTTTTCTTTTTGAATGAAAAAATGGCCAACATAATCCTGACCAGTCTCGTGTTTCAGTGCCTCGGCCTTTAGCTTATGTGGAAAACAGTAAGCAGGTTTTTAATTTTCAAAAAGTCACAGAAGATGAGGACTTATATGCACTATCTGCTACAGATTCTAAAAAATCATTAGGCACTGACAATCTGGATCCATATTTACTCAAGTGTGCGGCACCTATCATTGCTGGTGTAGTGACGCATATCTTTAATCAAACATTTATCATAGGAAAGATTCCTAAATCTTGGAAAACAGCTTTTGTTTTACCACTCCTGAAGGGAGGTGATGGTAGTGAATTGGATAATTATCGGCCCATCTCTAAGCTCTCCTGTTTGGCTAAAATTCTAGTCATTGGTGAATAGGCAACTACAATCTTTTTTAAGTGTTAACAATATTCTTTCCAGTAATCAATCTGGCTTCAGACCTAAACACAGTACTATTACGGCCACTGTACGTGTTGTAAATTATATTATTAATGCCCTAGATAATAGAAAGTACTGTGACGCCTTGTTCATAGATTTATCGAAAGCTTTTGACACTGTAGACCATGCAATACTTTTGGGTAAGCTGTCGTCAATAGGACTGGGATTGGATGCCTGTTGTTGGTTTCATAACTATCTAAAGGATAGCAGTCAGGCTTAGAGTCGACGGCATCCAGTCGGAGCCATTGGAGTTGACTAAAGGGGTCCCACAAGGTTCTATACTTGGTCCATTACTGTTCACTCTCTACATAAACAATATCGGTGATGAGATAAGAAAGTGTCAAATTCATTTATATGCTGATGACACTGTCATGTACTCTATCGCTTCAACGGCTGACCAAGCATTATCATTATTGGAGACAGATTTTAAGATATTACAAGGGTCTTTTATACAGCTGAAACTTGTTCTAAATGCAAAGAAAACACATTTTATGATTTTGAATAGGTTAAAAAAGTTGGTTGAAAATACACTTGCACTTACGAGCAAATTAATCAGGTCTCTGCATATACATACTTAGGGATATGGTTGGATGATAAACTGTCTTTTAAAATGCATATTGACGAACTTTGTAAACGGCTAAAAATCAAGCTAGGCTTCCTCTATAGAAACAGGACATGTTTGTCCTCTACAAAGAGAAGACAAATTGTACAAGCTACTTTTATGTCTGCTATAGATTATGGGTATATTATTTACATACATGCTACGGCATCAACACTTAAATCGCTGGATGCTACTTATCATTGCGCACTTAGGTTTATTACGGGTGCTAGCTACAGAACTCACCACTGTGTTTTATATCAAAATGTGGGTTGGACTTCGCTGTCCGTGAGACCAGAACAACATGCTCTCGTGTTTGTCTATAAAGCACTTCTGAATAAGCTACCTTCTTATTTATCATCACTCATCAATATTAGAATTAGAATTCCTAAAACCAGGTCTGAAGCATGGCTTACACTTGAGGCCCATGCGACCTCCACAGAGTTGGGTATGGCTGCCTTTTCCTGTTACGCTCCTTGCCTATGGAATAGCCTGCAGACTAAACTTAAACTTGAGACTCTTGTCCCCTTTGCCCATTTTAAATATTTATTGGAGGATTTTTATTTTTGTATTGCTTGTAACTGTTTCGGTAATGCAAGTTCTTGTGCTGTTAGGGGAATAACCTATGTGTAAATGTAATCTGTTGCTGTATTTTTTTGTGTTATCTGTGATCGTTTTGTTTGTCTTTTTGTGTAGTTTCTTAATCATTGTACCTAAACTGTGTGTAAACATGTATACACAGGGCCCAGCTGTAAAAGATACCTTGGTCTCAGTCTGTGTTCCTTGTTGAAATAAAGGTATACTAATAAAAAAATACATGGGATGAGACCCGTAATAACAATTGTACACTAATACGGTAACACACAACCCGATACAACAGAGCACAGGTACTCACAAGACCAACGGACATGGAACAATAATCAACAAGGACAATGGGGAACAGAGGGCACATATATACAGTATACATTCTAATCAGGGGGAATGGGAACCAGGTGTGCGTAATGAGACAAGACAGTCCGGGATTGGTGATAATGATCCAGTTCAGTGACGCCTAGAAGGCCGGTGACGTAGACCTCCGGAGCTGGTGAACGGAATGAGCAGCAGTCCTGGAGGAATCAGTGACAACGATTCAACGACTGGCTGAAGACATTTGGCATGGCCCCTAAGACCCTCACAAGCTTCTATAGATGCACCATTTAATGCATTCTGGTGGGCTGTGTACGACAACTGCTCCTCCCTCAACCACTTCGCTCTCCAGAGGGTGGTGCGAGCAACCAAACCGGGGGAACAGCACCCGTATCAAAGGAAGGCCAAGAAGATAATTAAATCAGCATCATGGAATTGACTCTTCACTGTTGACGTTGAGACTGGTGTTTTGCGGGTACTACTGTATTTAATGAAGCTGCCAGTTGAGAACTTGTGAGGCAATAGTCATTTACAACATTAACAATGTCTATCTACACTGCATTTCTGATAAATTTTCAGTTTTTTAATTGACTCTTTTTTGAATTTTCTTTCAAAAATCAGGAAATTTGTAAGTGACTTTACATTTTTGAACGGTGGCTTATATATATATATAATACATTTTTTAATTTGGGGGGTCAAATAAAACCACCCGCGGGCCACCAGTTAGGAAACCCTGCTATATAGTCTACATATGGGCACATGTTTTGACTCAGCTTTGAGTATTTACGTTGCTCAGACAATACTAAAGAACATTTCGTAAGTTCCAAAGCACTCACCTTTAACACATCATAAACATGTGTCAGGAATGTGTTAGTAATCTCAATGTAAACTGGGCAGTAAATTGCTAGAAGTATATTGTGTTGGCCTATACATTGCACAGAAAGATAAATACAAACATTTGGCTGATGCTTGTGGATTCCACCTTGTCGGAACAATGTGGTTGACTGAGCTTTCACCTTTCATGACTTCTCACTCAGAGGCCTTTGGAGGTCCACTGGTATTAATTAAAAAGTGAAAGCACCTCCCAACACAACCCTGACCTGCCACAGACTTCCCCTTCAATTAGCTGCACTACTAGAGGCCGTCTCAGAGGTTTGAGGCAATACAATTTTTTAAAATCTCAACTGATTCCAACCATACATTATTCTTTAGTTTGAAGTGAAATTAAACCTATTATGATAATGTTTTATACAGGTCAAAGGACACCTCTGCTAGTGACCGGATCCTCTGGCAACCACAGCATGGTACCAGCAGAAGGGGCAGGCCAGAGATCACATGGACCAGCTCAGGAGAGACACTGGACTGGAAGACGAGGAGATTGCATCTGCGATGGAGTACAGGCAGCTCTGGAGAATCCACTTTTCATCCCTGTTGACCCCAGATGACCAGATGATGATAAGATGATTGGAGGGTGACAACATGTTCAAATTATGTAAAATAATGATCCCTCACTCCTCTCCTCGTTTGCCTACTCAAAAACATGAATATTGTCTACAAAGGCAACATCACCAAATTAAAACATATACAATTGAGACAGCAACTGTACAGCTCTGTGAGAAGTTTGTGGCTTTTCTTATCTTTACAATGTGTTTTAGCTTAGCCAAAAGTGTTCTAATTTCAGAAGGGGTCTTACAACTCATTTTGAATACTCAGTTAATTAGCTATTTCTGTTCAGAGCCTGTTTTAGTCAAACATAACATGTTACAGCTTATACCTCCTATTCCTATTCCAATTGCATTGAGGCCCTGGACCATAATGCATCTGGGTGTGTTAGATTTACCTTCTCACAACCAGGAAGTCCATAGCCAAGTGTAGTGAGGGGAGGTGCATGCATGTTGTTGTTAATCCTCTTTATGGGTCCATTGAAATGGTTTTGTTAAGAAAGGGAACATTAGAGAGAGGACCAGATCTGATCCCTCTTCACCTATTTCTATAAGGAATTACAGCAGGGTCTGCTCTGATCTCTGTGACCTGTTCTTGTGCACATGGTATGTATGTTTTGTATGGATTGAAACATGCCACGTGTCGATGGGTCTATTTGACACCATGGCACCGGCTTATCTCGAAACACATTTACATGTTTCAAATCATATTTTTAAGCATATTCTTTGAAATTCTCTGAACAGTCAAACTGAACAAGTCCTACCTTAGTGGATCTCTGAGTTATTCAGAGTGCAAGCTGAGTTGTGCTCATCAATAGAGCCATCCTGACACATGCTAGCTATTTCGTGGATGTAGAGTTATCCTCCCTCATGTATAACACTCCCACATGCTGACAATTTTAATTGCTGATTATGTTTGGCTCATTTTAGATGTCCTCCGCTCAGCGGGTTGGCCCTGTCAGAATATCACTGCATCATCTTAGCAGAACAAAGCTTTTTCAGCCTGCTGGTTTCATACACAGGCTCATAGCAAGGGTTGAAACAGCGGTTCACGTACAGTACAAATACTTTCCATTCAGAAGCTTTGGAAGTAGAAAAAACAATGGATGTACATGCACAATTCTACAGACTTTAAATAAGTTGGTGGATGAATAGAGTTTAATTGGCGATAAGTGAAGATGGGCCTCCTGCGTGGCAGGTGAAAAATTATATCACCAGCCATACTGGCATGTCCTGTGGGAATTTTAGATTTTATGTTCAGAAATTATTCAGAGGAAAGTAAATGAATATGATGTTGACTTTCAACCTGAAAGTGCTAGACTGAACCACACAAAACAACTTCCCTTTCCAGTTTTTAACCTGCGCCTCCAAGTAAAGTTAGGTAGACAACAAAAAGACTTGGCAGATCATTTTCATCCTTGTCAATGCAACTTCTTCCACCCATGAGAAATGTTACCTACTTTGCCTTGGGAGGCTAAACCAAAATTCTATACTGAACTATGAATGACCTTTGACTCAAATGTGTTGCCATTTGCAGAGGTCACAGGCTCTCAGGCGGTGGTAATTTCAAAAGAAGAATTTGTAAATATGTTTGTGAAATATTAATGCAAGCCCAAATCAATATTCTCAGGTATGCTTATAGCTATGTGTGTGACATATTCTCCCCACTAGTTTTCAGTCACAGAGAGAGATGTGATGACACGTCTCTGTGTACCTCTCCGGCTCTCTGAAGCAACAGTGTGCCATTTACTCTGAGGCTGATTCCACTCTGTGTGAATGAGAAGATACAGTGGTGAGTCGACTCTCATATCTGGACACTGATAGGTTCAACACACCCCCCGCCTCCCGGGACACCACACCCATCATCCCCGAAGCACACAACTCGCTGCTCTCCTCACTTACCCAGGCATCCCCCTCTCGCCGTTAAATATTTAATTTGTAAACGTGCTGTGGAATATCACACGAGCACTCACAAAGGACCCTCAGCTGAATATGCAACGCTCTGATAAATATTTCAGCATTCCATTTCACCAGCCCCCTATTGAGCCGCCATGAGCCTCGAGCTGACCCTTGCAAGAATTCAACATGTTTTCCTTTAAATGTTTATTCTTTGAATCAAATCAAGTCAACGTTTTTGGTCGCATACACAGATTTGCAGATGTTATTGCAGGTGCAGCGAAATGCGTGTGTTTCTAGATCCAACAGTGCAGTAATAACTAACAACAAAAAATCGACTAAAAACAACACACACATATAATCCAGAAATATCAGAACGAGCAATGTCAGAGACTAGAAGGTACAGTACCTTTCAAAAGTTTGGACACACCTACTCATTCAAGGGTTTTTCTTTATTTGTACTGTTTTCTACACTGTATTGTAGAATAATAGACATCAAAACATCAAAACGATGAAATAACACATATGGAATTATGTAGTAACCAAAAAAGTGTTCAATAAATCAAAATATATATTATATTTGAGATTCTTCAAAATAGCCACCCTTTGCCTTGTTGACAGCTTTGCACACTCTTGGCATTCTCTCAACCAGCTTCACCTGTAAAGCTTTTCCAACAGTCTTGAAGGAGTTCCCACATACGCTGAGCACTTAATGGCTGCTTATCCTTCACTCGGTGATCCAACTCATCCCAAACTATCTCAATTGGGTTGAGGTCGGGTGATTGTGGAGGCCAGGTCATCAGATGCAGCACTCCAACACTCTTCTTCTTGGTCAAATAGCCCTTAAACAGCCTGGAGGTGTGTTGGGTCATTGTCCTGTTGAAAAACAAATGATAGTCCCACTAAGCACAAACCAGATGGGATGGCGTATAGCTGTAGAATAATGTGGTAGCCATGCTGGTTAAGTGTGCCTTGAATTCTAAATAAATCACTGACTGTGTCGCCAGCAAATCACCCCCACACATCACACCTCCTCGTCCATGCTTCACGGTGGGAACGACACATGCAGAGATCATCCGTTCACCTACTCCGCGTCTTACAAATACACAGTGGTTGGAACCAAAAATCTCAAAGGACAGATTTCCACCGGCCTAATGTCCATTGCTCGTGTTTCTTGGCCAAAGCAAGTCTCTTCTTCTTATTGGTGTCATTTAGAAGTGGTTTCTTTGCAGCAATTCAACCTTGAAGGCCTGATTCACGCAGTCTCCTCTAAACAGTTGATGTTGAGATTAGTCTATTACTTGAACTCTGTGAAGCATTTAATTGGGCTGCAATTTCTGAGTCTGTGGAGGTATGGAGGTATTCCATATGTGTTATTTCATAGTGTTGATGTCTTCACTATTATTCTACAATGTAGAAAACAGTACAAATAAAGAAAAACCCTTGAATGAGTAGGTGTCCAAACTTTTGACTGGTACTGTATATACAGTATATAATGTTGTGTATAGACAGTATGGACAGTATATGAATAGACTAGTGTGTACAGCAATAGTTATATAAGATGAGCAATGAATAGAATACAGTATATACATATAAAGTTGGTAAAACAGTATGTGAAAAATATTAAAGTGACCACTGGCCAATGACTTTAATACAGTATATACCCCTGACAGACTATAGAGGCCTACACAACAAGATGTTGTTTATCTACAAAAAAGCGACCAGGGTCCAGTTGACCCATAAATTCACATCCTTTTTATATTGACATTTCTTAGAGTCAATCTGCAAGATTAGGGGGAAGAGATAGCAAAAAAGGTGTACCATGTTGTATAGAAATCTCCTTCCTTGTTTCTAAATGTACCATTAATTTTCTCCAGTGGCAATACCACTGATTTATTGTTGGTGGCTGGTCTTTTATCCAGTTAAGGAGAATGCATTCGTGGGCCAAAAATAGTATTGCTTTAAGGAGATTGAGCTGTGCTAAGGTAAGTGATGGCCTGTTCCCGATGACACCCAGTACAAATAGCCATGGGTCCAATCTTATAGGACATATGAACATGCCCTCCAGCTCCATTTTGACATTTTCTCAGAATCTTTTTTTTTAATGGGCATGTCCAAAACACATGGGCATGAGTGCCTTTTTCCTTCTTACACTTACAACAGTTATCAGTGAATTCTGCTTTCATTTTATTCCATATAATGGGAGTCCTATGAACCCTTTGCATAATCTTATATTGCATCTATTTCACCTTGTTGCAGGTGAACAGTTGTCTTGCTTCATGCATAGCCTTTGTCCAATTTTGAGTTTCTGTGTCTCTCCCCAGCTCCATTTCCCATACCCTAATCAGAGCACTTGAATTACTTTAAACATTAGAGTGTATAGAAGCATAAAATGAAGATATGAAGTGTTGAGGTCTTTCAGCTTTCAGCAGGAGATTGTGCACTGGGGTTCGTATTGGGTTATTTGGGGGGAACACCAACTTAGATTAAATTAAATGTCGTCCTTGCAGATTCCAAAAAAAATTCAATTTTGGGGGGATTTGCTGAAACGAAAGCAACATGTCACGATCAAACATACTGTATCTGATATTGACCTTATACCTTTCTGGTGCTAAAGCTGGAATATGCTATCAGAGACGCCAGGGGGAAAGACCTTCATTATTAATAAGGGGAGTCAGAGCAGAAAAATAATCCTTTCTCCCAAGGTGTTTGCAAATATCTCTCCAGATCTTAAAGGTGCTGTTAAGAATCAGATTATGTTTCACTTCTGTACTGACTGAGTTTCTATCACCAGTGATGATTAATGAGTAGGGAGGTATGAAACAGGAGTCATTACTGACGCAGTCGGTGCAATGTTCATCTCTGAGCCGTTCTGCAATTATGCGACCATGACAAGCCTAGTTATAAAATAACAAATTAGGAGAGCAATCTGTATCTTTTCTCTTTTAAGCGGAGTCAATAATATTTTTACATTTGATAGGCAAATTAATTCCTTTCAAAATTAATAACCCTAACCCTAACCCTAACTGCTCCAGCTCCTTCAAGTTGGATGGGTTCCGCTGGTGTACAGCAATCTTAACTTCTTATGGCTGAAGGGGCAGTATTGAGTAGCTTGGATGAAAGGTGCCCATTGTAAACGGCCAGCTCCTCAGTCTCAGCTGCTAATATATGCATATTATTATTAGACAATCTAAAGTTTCTAAAACTGTTTGAATTAAATCTGTGAGATTAACCTGTCTGGCTCCGGCGTTCCGCTAGCGGAACTCCTCCCACATTCCACTGAAAAGGCAGAGCGCGAAATTCAAAAGATATTTTTTTGAAATATTTAACTTTCACACATTAACAAGTCCAATACAGCAAATGAAAGATACACATCTTGTGAATCCAGTCAACATGTCCGATTTTTAAAATGTTTTACAGCGAAAACACCACATATATTTATGTTAGCTCACCACCAAATACAAAAAAGGACAGACATTTTTCACAGCACAGGTAGCATGCACAAAGCCAACCTAACTAACCAAGAACCAACCAAACTAACCAAGAAACAACTTCATCAGATGACAGTCTTATAACATGTTATACAATAAATCTATGTTTTGTTCGAAAAATGTGCATATTTGAGGTATAAATCAGTTTTACATTGCAGCTACCATCACAGCTACCGTCAGAAATAGCACCGAAGCAGCCAGAGTAATTACAGACACCAACGTCAAATACCTAAATACTCATCATAAAACATTTCTGAAAAATCGATGGTGTACAGCAAATTAAAGACAAACATCTTGTGAATCCAGCCAATATTTCCGATTTTTTAAGTGTTTTACAGCGAAAACACAATATAGCATTATATTAGCTTACTACAATAGCCTACCACACTACCGCATTCATTCATCAAGGCACGTTAGCAATAGCAATAGGCACGTTAGCGATAGGGAATAAACCAGCAAAATATATTAATTTTCACTAACCTTCATAAACCTTCATCAGATGACAGTCCTATAACATCAGGTTATACATACACTTATGTTTTGTTCGAAAATGTGCATATTTAGAGCTGAAATCAGTGGTTATACATTGTGCTAACGTAGCATCTTTTTCCCAGAATGTGCGGATATTTTTATGACACTCCAACTATTCTGACCAAATAACTATTCATAAACGTTACTAGAAAATACATGTTGTATAGGAAATGATAGATACACTAGTTCTTAATGCAATCGCTGTGTTAGAATTCTAAAAATAACTTCATTACGACATCCAGCTTAGGTATAGCGAGAGAGTGCCCAAACTCTGGGCGCAAACGACTATTTCACATGTTCGACAGATATATGAAATAGCATCATAAAATGGGTCCTACTTTTGATGATCTTTCATCAGAATGTTGTACAAGGGGTCCTTTGTCGGGAACAATCGTTGTTTGGATTTAGAATGTCGTCTTCTCCAGTCAATTAGCACGGAAAGCTAGCAAAGTGGCGCTAAGCTCTCCTTCCTGAACAAAGGCACACAACGCAACACGCCTAACGTCCCGAATAAATTTAAATAATCTAATAAAACTATATTGAAAAAACATACTTTACGATGATATTGTCACATGTATCAAATAAAATCAAAGCCGGAGATATTAGTCGTACATAACGACAGCTTATCAGAAGGCAAATCCAGGTCCCTTCACGCGCTCTCCAGAAAACAGGAAACTGGTGACACGTCATGCCGAGAGCTATTATTCGACCCCAGATCAAGTTACACACTCCATTTCTTCTCTCACTGCCTGTCGACATCTAGTGGAAGACGTATGAAGTGCATGTATTCTAATAAATATCAAGGACATTAATAGGCAGGCCCTAGAACAGTGCATCGATTTCAGATTTTCCACTTCCTGTCAGGAAGTTTGCTGCAAAAGGAGTTCTGTTTTACTCACAGATATAATTCAAACGGTTTTAGAAACTAGAGAGTGTTTTCTATCCAATAGTAATAATAATATGCATATTGTACGAGCAAGAATTGAGTACGAGGCCGTTTAAATTGGGCACGATTTTCCCCCAAAGTGAAAACAGCGCCCTCTGTCCTCAACAGGTTAACAGAACTCATATGGCAGGCAAAAACCTGAGAAGTTCCACTTCCTGTTTGTATTTTTTCTGGGGGTGCCATATTTTCAACCAAGCTCTTATTCAAAATACAGAGACATATGGATGAGTTTTCACTTCCTACGGCTTCCACTAGATGTCAGCAGTCAATAGAACTACAGTGGGGCAAAAAAGTATTTAGTCAGCCACCAATTGTGCAAGTTCTCCCACTTAAAAAGATGAGAGACGCCTGTAATTTTCATCATAGGTACACTTCAACTATGACAGACAAAATTAGAAGAAAAAAAATCCAGAAAATCACATTGTAGGATTTTTAATGAATTTATTTGCAAATTATGGTGGAAAATAAGTATTAGCTTTGCAGGACTTTCGTGACCAAGCTAACCAAGCTAATATAAGGCTAACTGTTCTAGCATTGATTGCTACACTCATAAAAGCTTGGATTTCTTTCGCTGTAAAGTATATTTTCAAAATCTGACACGATAGGTGGATTAACAACAAGCTAAACTGTGTTTTGGTATATTTCACTTGTGATTGCATGATTATAAATATTTTTAGTAATATTTTTTAATCTGATACGTTTGGGAATTTTCTTCTTCCTTTCAGGACCAGAACGAGGCTGTAGTTTTCTGAACATAACGCGCAACCCAAATGGCGTTTTTCACCAAATGTGTTTGCTTATTTTTTCTTTAAGCAATTGCTTTTTTTCGGCCACTCTTCCGTAAAGCCCAGCTCTCTGGAGTGTTGGCTTAAAGTGGTCCTATGGACACTTTGCAGCTCCTTCAGGGTTATCTTTTGTCTCTTTGTTGCCTCTTTGATGAATGCCCTCCTTGCCTGGTCCATGAGTTTTGGTGGGCGGCCCTCTCTTGGCAGGTTTGTTGTGATGCCATATTCTTTCAATTTTTTTATAATGGATTTAATGGTACTACATGGGATGTTCAAAGTTTCGGATATTTTTTTATAACCCAACCCTGGTCTGTACTTCTCCACAACTTTGTTCCTGACCTGTTTGGAGAGCTCCTTGGTCTTCATGGTGTCATTTGCTTGGTGGTGGCCCTTGCTTAGTGGTGTTGCAGACTCTGGGGCCTTTCGGAACAGGTGTATATATACTGAGATCATGTGACAGATCATGTGACACTTAGATTGTACACAGGTGTACTTTATTGAACTAATTATGTTACTTCTGAAGGTAATTGTTTGCACCAGATCTTATTTAGGAGCTTCATAGCAAAGAGAATGAATACACATGCACATACCACTTATCCGTTTCTTTTATTTTTTATTTAAACATTTTTAAACAAGTTCTTTTTTTCATTTCACTTCACCAATTTGGACTATTTTGTGTATGTCCATTACATTACATTGTAATGCACCAAAATATGAAAAACACCAAGGGGGATGAATACTTTTGCAAGGCACTGTACATTACGTCCTTAACTATCCTCTAAAAACATTTCAGGATGACAAAAGTGAATGCAACAGGGCGATAATAATTTAGTTTGGTTACCTTCGCTTTCTTTGTTACAGGAACAATGGTTTACATCTTGAAGCAAGTGGGGACAAAAGACTACGATATGGAGAGATTGAATATTTCCGTAAACACTCCAGACAGCTGATCTGCACATGCTCTGAGGACGCAGCTTGGGATGCCGTTTGGGACGGCAGCCTTGCGAGGGCTAACACGCTTAAATTACTTACTCAGATCAGCCTGGAGTCCCTGCCACATACTGTACATCTCGTGTGTCTTAGCAGTTGAATTGCAACTCCACTTTGTCCCTGTACTGTCGTTTTACCTCTTTGATTGCCTTATGGAGGTCGTAGCTGGTCTGTTTGTACACGTTCATGTTCCCAGTCAGCTTGCCATGGTTAAATGCGGTGGTTCACGGTTTCAGTTTTGCGCAAATGCTGCTATATATCCGGGTTTTTGGTTTGGATAAGTTCTAATTGTCACAGTGGGAACAACATCCTCTATACACTTGACTAGCTTCACCGAGTCAGTGTATACATTGATACTATTCTCAGAGGTGACCCAGAACATTTCCCAGTCTGCCTGAACAAATCAATCTTGAAGAAAAGATTCGGATTTGTCAGCCCAATGTTGAATAGTCCTTACCACGGGAGCTTCCTGTTTAAGTTTCTGCCTATAGATGGGGAAGAGAAGATTAGAGGCGTGATCTGATTTGCCGAAGGGAGTGCAGGGAAGTGCCTTGTAGCCATTCCGGAAGGGAGAGTAGTAATGATCCAGGGTCTGTGGTGCGTGTGTGAGGACATGCGTGAGGACATGCGTTCCTGTACGTTACCACAATCACACCATGAGTTGTTAATCATGAAACAAACCCCTCCGTCTTTATTTTTCTCTGAGAGTTCTTTCTCCCTGTCCATGTGATGGACGGTGAACCCCACTGGCTGAATAGACGAGGATAATATATCCGTAGAAAGCCATGATTCCGTAAAACAGAGTATTTTACAGTCTCTGATGTCTTTCTGGAAGGAGATCCTCGCCTTGAGCTTGTCTACTTTTTTGTCCAGGGACTGAACGTTTGTGAGTAATATACTTGGAAGAGGTGGATGGTATGCACGCCGCCTGAGTCTGACTAGGGCCGCACTCCTACCTCTTCTCCGGTGTCGGTGTTTTGCTGCAGCCTCCGGTATGAATAGAGCTGCCTCTGGAAGAGCAAACAAAGGATCTAGGTCAGGGAAGTCGAATTTCTGATGGAATTTCTGGTGAGTGACCACCGAGATAATATCCCAAAGTTTTTTTGGGCTGTAGGTAATAATACCAGAAACATATTTTTTGTGAAGGTTTCACTTTATTAAAGATGTGGAATTACAAGCTGCGCCTTGGCTCATCTATGACAGGGAGTTTGAAGACAGTGAACGTGACACACACACACACACACACACACACACACACACACACACACACACACACACACACACACACACACACACACACACACACACACACACACACACACACACACACACACACACACACACACACTACAGTGTAATTCTATGCATGTCACAGTCTCTTAAGCAGCCTAATCCTATCCTCTCTCTCTCTAAGGTAATCCTTTCATTACCACTTAACACCTCACCAAGTACTCTCATTCAGTCCAGGAATATTTTCAAACAATACTATAGTGCTATACACTATAACCACCGTTTTTATCTCGTTATAAGAAAGCCTAGGTCATTCAAACACATTCTACAATAAACACTCTCAATGTAAATGATGTGCCGTAAATGATCTACCTAAGGGATAAAATAGGTAGACATAGTGTCATTGGAACAATTTCACTGAGGATTTAATGTTAATCCCTGTAGTTTCTCCAAAAGACAGTGCTTTCGGGAAGAAGAGCTTCGCTTGCTTTTCAGGGAGCAGTGAAGTGAAAACACACATTTAACACTGAATGTGCAAAAAATAGTTATTCAGTGGCAGGTTGGAAATAGAAGGAGCATATCCCGATTCTCAATAATAACAATAATTATAGGGAGAATGAAGACTACTTTCATACTAGCTGTGTGGCTCTGTCTATTATCACATCTAATTGACTTCACTGGCTAATGAATCATACATTTCCTATCTTCAAACCAATCATGTGAAAATGGCCTTCATATGAATTATGAGCTAAAGAATCAGATACAGTATATTGTTTGACCATTTACTGCTACACCTTCTGATATTCAGCGTACCAAGCTATCGGAACTCTACTCTAAATGTACATTTCAGTGCATGTGTTGTTAGCATGTGTTGTTACAGACTATGTGACTCCTATTATCGAAAAGATCACATCACTAGTCAAGTAGGGAACAATAATGCCTTACGGAGTACACTTCGTAACTGCTATTCTTAACTTTTAATGACAATGCTCAGAACTAAAGAAATGCTAACATTCCACTTCTGCTCAAACAATGAGAGTAAAACAATAGATTATATGTGGCGTCAAGTCTCATTCTGGACTGTGGTGCTCTTCCTCTTATGGGGGGGATTCATCAATAAAGCAATTGTTTACTCTCCCAGTAGGTCTCAGTGCAGGCTTTAAAATGTATGAACAGCAGAACAAACAGACAGGGGATGGTTAGGAAAGGTTCCCGGAGTCCTTAGCAATAACGACAAAATCAATCACATCTCACACAAGTCACACACAACCCCAGGTTCCCTAGTAGTGCATTCCAAATGCATTCTCACATTCACATGTTCTCTGCTCCATCATCATATCTCATAGTTTTAGTAGGTTGTTCTATCATGGGGGGGGGGGGGGGGGGGGGTGGATGGTATAACTCCAGCTTAATCTCAGAGCCTCTCTGTGTAAAATCCTGTTAAGCCTGCAACACACTTCAGGCTTTTTAGAAATCCTATGACCACACTACCTTTCACATAACAAGCCTTGGAGAGAGTTCTGAGAATGGAGTTGCTAGCATTCCTCTAGCAGTAATCATTTCACAGCAGAATGGTGGATGTTCTTTGGAATGTACAGCAACAGGGGCAATTAAGATACCAAACATGTTTGACATTTCCTGACAGTGCCCATAGAACCTTTTACATGTTGTTCCTTTAATTCCACTATGATGTCCCCAACTTTTATGGAAGCCTTAATAATTTGGAATGTCTTGCCAGATATCAATTGTGTTATCTGTTAAAGCACATGTATCAAACTCATTCCACGGAGGGCCGAGTGTCTGCGGGTTTTCGCTCCTCCCTTGTACTTGATTGACAAATTAAGGTCACTGATTCGTAAGGAACTCTCCTCACCTGGTTATCTAGGTCTTTATTGAAAGGAAAAACAAAAACCCTGCAGACCCTCGTGCCTCCGTGGAATGAGTTTGACATCCCTGTGTTAAAGGCTTTAGAAACTACAATCCTGAAAGAAGCACTTTTTTAAAAACATTTTGACATTGCAAAACTTGTAGTTATTAGCTGATATTTGAAGTGCAAAGTTTAGTCTGTCTATTGGTTTGAAATTCCTCTCCCTTGTTCATTTTTCCATCTAGGCCCTGTATGATTGAAGCACACCTGATTCAGCCCTCAATGAGTTGAATCGGGTCAGTTTGTTTGGGGCGACAACAAACCTGTTGGGGCTACTCAAGGACTGGAGCTGGGGAAACACTGCTCTTAACCATGGGACAGACTGTTCTTCCTTCAAACAAAACCAGAGAATGTCGGTCTGTGTTCCGTCACGTTTGCTTACTCACATGGCCCCTCCGAGCAAGTGTGGATGCTTTTTTCGGTTTCCTCATCCACAGTTTACATGCTTGGAGAACCACATGGATAGCAGATTTGCCACTGGCATGCTCACAGCACCAGCTAGGAGTCTGCTCATTATTCTCCACACATTGTAAATACTATGGTTGGAGTGGGGCCTGGCGGCATCCTCAGGGCCGGACAGCAATCTCAACCTGCACTGATGGGGCCAAATAGGCCTCTGATCTATCTATGCACATGGATTTACAGTGGAAGTGGAAATAGAGAAAGCCTTGCCATTCTAAAGGGACTGCAGCAAAATAAGGCTCAGTTTAAACAAGGGTACATTCCTTCTGTTCTTTGGAGGAGCACAGGGTGAAATGTACAGGTGCAGAAGTTGTATGAAACCTGACTGGGAAGCAGGGCAAAGTCTGGCTGTGGTAATCAGGCTTTCTAGTAGTTTATCTGTAAGAAGACACATTTGCCATAACCAAGACCTTGCAGAAGTTCACAGAAGATAGACTTAGGGGGGTGCATTTGTGATTGATTGCATTTTACTTGACATCTCTATCATAAAGGCGCTGTGTATACAGAACGTATATTCAAGAGGATGCACACACATTCACATTCCTTCACACTCTTCACATACGCTGCTGCTGCTACTCTCTGTTTATTATCTATGCATAGTCGCCTTACCCCTACCTACATGTACACTACCGTTCAAAAGTTTGGGGTCACTTAGAAATGTCCTTGTTTTTGAAAGAAAAGCATATTTTTTTGTCCATTAAAATAAAATAAAATAGTTCAGAAATAGAGTGTAGACTTTGTTAATGTTGTAAATGACTATTGTAGCTGGAAACAGCAGATTTTTTCTGGAATATCTACATAGGCGTACAGAGGCCCATTGTCAGCAACCGTCACTCCTGTGTTCCAAAGGCACGTTGTGTTAGCTAATCCAAGTTTATCATTTTAAAAGGCTAATTGATCATTAGAAAACCCTTTTGCAATTATGTTAGCACAGCTGAAAACTGTTGTCCTGATTATCGAAGCAAGAAAACTGGCCTTCTTTAGACTAGTTGTGTATCTGGAGCATCAGCATTTGTGGGTTCGATTACAGGCTCAAAATGGCCAGAAACAAAGGACTTTCTTCTGAAACTCGTCAGTCTATTCTTGTTCTGTTTAATGAAGGCTATTCCATGCGAGAAATTGCCAAGAAACTGAAGATCTCGTACAACGCTGAGTACTGCTCCCTTCACAGAAGAACGCAAACTGGCTCTAACCAGAATATAAAGAGGAGTGGGAGGTGCCGGTCCACAACTGAGCAGGAGGACAAGTACATTAGAGTGTCTAGTTTGAGAAACAGACGCCTCACAAGTCCTGAACTGGCAGCTTCATTAAATAGTACCCGCAAAACACCAGTCTCAACATGAACAGTGGAGGTGACACAGGGATGCTGCCTTCTATGCAGAGTTGCCTCAGACAGGCCAATAAAAATAAAATATTAAGATGGGCAAAAGAACACAGACACTGGACAGAGGAACTCTACCTAGAAAGCCAGCATCCTGAAGTTACCTCTTCACTGTTCACGTTGAGACTGGTGTTTTGTGGGTACTATTTAATGAAGGCATGAGCTCTGATTTGTTTCTTGTGCAGGCTCCACACACTTCATCAGTCTTGAATTTCCCAGTGGCATCCCCCTTGTGTGGCCGTAATGCCCCCTAAAAAATCCATGCCTTTTGCGGTCAAAGTGACCGTTGTGCCCTTGGGCTGAATAGTATAATTATCAGTGCTTCATTTGTAAATCGGGAGGTGCTGGAACAAAAAGTGAGTGCGAGAGGGGGTGACCTGGGGAGCTCTGAAGTACTGGAACGCATGAGAAAGAAAATCACCTTTATAATAGAAGATTGCATGCATATCATCACATTGCATATCATCGTATTTGTGTAGAATAGAGAAGTAGAGTACAGGCACTTACAGAAGTTGCACACGTGGGAAAACATTTTTGTGGCCTTGGGTCCGGTAAATGTTTGGCCATTTATAAAAGCATTTTATGCATTTGTACATAATTTTACATGACTGGAGACTTTGGCATAATCTTTTTTAATGCCGTGTTCAAAACAACTGGGAACTTGGTGCTGAGAATGGTCATCCAACTCGGAATTCCAAGTGGTGAACTCTGGCCTCTTTTCTAGAGCTCTGACTTTCACAAGATCACTGACGTCATGATTCAACCTTTGTTTTCCGAGTTCCTAGTTGTCTTGAAAGCACCATAATACCGCACAAATGATCGAAATGACAGGATACTTTGATACTGACAAACTGAAAATCTGAGATCAATGAAAATGACCTTGTCTTGAATCCATCAATATCCTAGGCCTAGGTGTGTGGAGATATATTGCATGCTACAATATGAGGAGCAAATTATAGTCCTAAAAATACCTTCCAGTTTCACTGACTCACCTTATGATGCGCAGCTTACTTGTTGGTGATGGCATATGCACTTGTGCCAAAAGCCTCTCTCTCTCTCTTGTTTTATTTTGTGGAACAATATTTGGAAATTGATCAAATATTTTGTTAACCTACAGCTGACAGATTAGAGTCTTCTCTTTTCAGCAGGAGCCATTTGCTTTCCAACCTGTGTTTTCCCTTGATTGTAGACTATTTGAAATATTGCGAAAAGCCAGTTTTGTCTACATTCTGTTTGTCACTGACAGATTTTCCGCCGAATGTAGGCTATTCCTTGATATTGGGCTACACTCCACAGCTATGTATCCTCTGTGGCAAAATGTTAGGCTTTCTCATTGTGTAGTAGGCTATTCTGAATTATAAAATGTATTTCTGAATAGACAGCAGTAACTCTATAACGTTGGCAAATTTATTTCAATTTATCAGGCGTTCTGCAAAACCGTTCGCTCGGCTCTATAAGGAAATAAATGATGAAGTGCAAAGCTGGAGAAATGAGAGTTACAGGCTCATGTGTATCAGAGCAGAGAGAGATCATAGAAAGTAAATATCATTCTAGTTCTGTGAGAGTTACGGGGGGCAGGAGAATTAATGAAGAGGCAACTCGAATGAACTTTGATGGCATTTATTATAATTTTTTACATTGCAAAAAGTAACAATTATATTTCATACCACAAAAGGTACTTGATCCGGCAAAATAGGTTCCGGAACAACACAGTCCAAACGCAGAAGAAGAAAGAAAGAGTTTGGATGATGATCGTACTGTGGAGGAGGCCCTGAGATCGGGACAGAACAGAGTTTGGATGATGATCGTACTGAGGAGGAGGCCCTGAGATCGGGACAGAACAGAGTTTGGATGATGATCGTACTGTGGAGGAGCCCCTGAGATCGGGACAGAACAGAGTTTGGATGATGATCGTACTGTGGAGGAGGCCCTGAGATCTGGAGAGAACAGAGTTTGGATGATGATCGTACTGTGGAGGAGCCCCTGAGATCTGGAGAGAACAGAGTTTGGATGATGATCGTACTGTGGAGGAGGCCCTGAGATCTGGAGAGAACAGAGTTTGGATGATGATCGTATTGGGGAGGAGGCCCTGAGATCGGGACAGAAAAGAGTTTGGATGATGATCGTACTGTGGAGGATCCCCTGAGATCTGGAGAGAACAGAGTTTGGATGATGATCGTACTGAGGAGGAGGCCCTGAGATCTGGAGAGAACAGAGTTTGGATGATGATCGTACTGTGGAGGAGCCCCTGAGATCGGGACAGAACAGAGTTTGGATGATGATCGTATTGGGGAGGAGGCCCTGAGATCTGGAGAGAACAGAGTTTGGATGATGATCGTACTGAGGAGGAGGCCCTGAGATCGGGACAGAACAGAGTTTGGATGATGATCGTACTGTGGAGGAGGCCCTGAGATCTGGAGAGAACAGAGTTTGGATGATGATCGTACTGAGGAGGAGGCCCTGAGATCGGGACAGAACAGAGTTTGGATGATGATCGTACTGTGGAGGAGGCCCTGAGATCTGGAGAGAACAGAGTTTGGATGATGATCGTACTGTGGAGGAGGCCCTGAGATCGGGACAGAACAGAGTTTGGATGATGATCGTACTGAGGAGGAGGCCCTGAGATCGGGACAGAACAGAGTTTGGATGATGATGGTACTGTTGAGGAGCCCCTGAGATTGGGAGAGAACAGAAGGTGAATGATTTGTCTATTCACATAGAGATCAAAGAGCTGCCAGGGCCAATCTCTAAACCTGAACATGTGTCCCAGAAAGAAGAAGGGAAGGGAAGAACCAAAGGGAAGGTTCTGTAAGGCTATCACTCTGTGTATCCAAGACCAAGAAAACATATCCCCGAATCAACCATAGAGCACCAGCATGTTGGGCAGCAGCCGCGTGTCTCTCTCTACTCTCTACTCTACTGCCGACACCAGCATGACTGACACACATTTCATTGGTGTGTCTCTCTACCGTCACTGTGTCATAGTCTCGGCTGCCAAGGACTTTACCACCTGCACACCTACATAGCTGAGTGGGGAGAGAGAGTCGGAAGATCTGCTGAGTTTCTTTTCTGCAGCTCAGCCCACTAAATACATTTTGCTGTGATCGTGTACTAGGCCAATGTGCATTGCACACATCGCATTGCGTATCAATGGTTGTGTGCCAAGTCATTGACAATAATAAAGTACATTTTTCATCCAGAAAAGGTTTTGATAGGCCATTGTAGGTAGTTGGTTTGCATTCTCACAGCACTAAAAAACAACAGAAATGGGATTCCTCAAAATATATTGTGAGACTAACAACTTCGTAGGGCTCATCACTAACAATGACGAGATAGATATAGATAGATATGAAGTGCAATGTCTAATAGTCTGGTGCAGTGAAAACAACATTGAAGTGAATACAAAGAAAACAAAAGGATATCATTGTGAATTTTAGGAGGCGGGGGGAATCACGTTGCGGTGAGCATAGGTGGCGTTGACGTGGAGCTGGTGGACTGTTTTTAGTTCCTGGTTGGTAGGTGATCAAATACTTATGTCATGCAATAAAATGCAAATTAATTACTTAAAAATCATACAATGTGATTTTCTGGATTTTTGTTTTAGATTCCGTCTCTCACAGTTGAAGTGTACCTATGATAAAAATGACAGACCTCTACATGCTTTGTAAGTAGGAAAACCTGCAAAATCGTCAGTGTATCAAATACTTGTTCTCCCCACTGTATATGCTGAATCAGTTAATAAGGCTGATGGATAGATCAGAATGTTTAGCTTAAAATGTTGCTAAACCATTATTTCTTCATATTTTGAGTGCAGCAATGTGCACATGGATGTAGGCCTATGCACAAATGTTCCAAAATGCAATTTGCGGGAAAACACTATTCTAAAATGTGCACCGCACATGTGAGTGGTTTCAAGGACAAAGAAGGAAATATCCGTTAAACATTTTGAAAGAGGAGATCTAAAGATGCAACAATTATCACTGGTTGTTAATATGACTAGGATAATGCATTTGGCTTCTAGACAGTGAAAGAAAGTTGATTTGAAAACCAATAGAACAGGAGAGCACATATGAGGAAGACTTTATAAAATAATTGCATCCACATTTCTATGGTGGGGTTTTGGCTATAGGCTACTTTGTTGCCAGTCTTGTAAATTAAATTGTCTATCTATTCAAAGTGGAGCAGTTGTGTAACGCTCGTCTTTCTCCTCATCTGAAGAGGAGCAAGGATCGGACCAATATGCAGCGTAGTTTAAAGACATAATCACGTTTATTTAAACGAAGATGAAAAACACTTGAACAAACTACAAAATAACAAACGACGTGAACAGACCTGAACTTGAGAACAAAACACATGAACACACGAACAGGACGGAACACACGAACGAACGAACAAACGAACGAAACGAAACGAACGAACGAAACGAACGAACGAAACGAAACAGTCCCGTGTGGTACAAACACTGACACAGGAACAATCACCCACAAACAAACAGTGAGAACAGCCTACCTTAATATGGTTCTCAATCAGAGGAAACGTAAAACACCTGCCCCTGATTGAGAACCATATCAGGCTAATTGAAAAATGAACCCAACATAGAAACACATAACATAGAATGCCCACCCCAACTCACGCCCTGACCATACTAAACAAAGACAAAATAAAGGAAATAAGGTCAGGAACGTGACAAGTTGTTTATTTTAACCAAACCTGAGCAATTTTTGGATGCTTTGCTAAAACACATTTAAGTAAAACTTCCAGGTTTCAAAATAAGGAACAAGAAAAATATAGCGATGCTGATGATAGGGTTAACCGTCTTCTGGTAGATGGAAAGGGTTTCCCAAAAACCTTCTCTATTAAATGTTAACTAGCTACAAAGTAGTCTATGCCTACCTGGCAGAATGACATCAGCATTATTTTCATTAATTCAGTGGCCATTTGTTTTGCGAACTCCATCTCATGTAGGCTACAGAAACACCACTAACAAAACAACAGTGTTAGGCGCTTGCATATTTGAATTACATTTCTTAGATTTTTCCCAGACCTCAAAAGTGGTCTCTTGATGTGGTTTAAGCATTGTTGTGGACTTAGAACATCCAGTTTTGTGTTTTTTCTATTTTAAAAAAGTGTGACTTTGAGAGCAAAAAAACTTTAAAAAATGTTTGGTGAAATCTGTGAATGTCTGACTCAGTTTACAGTCTAATATATCAATTTTAATAGCAGGCCTACTAGTAGCCTATTTGCACAGTACAACTTGGGTTGGCCTGTGAAAGACCAATATGTGATTTATAATTTTAGGTCATTCAGTGTCATTGTTGTCACTGTTTGTCATAGAATTTTTCACACGGGGTGCCTATCCTTCTCCGGCCGGGCGGTTTCAAAAGATTTGGGCAAAATTGGAGTATACCCACTTCTCCAGGCACCACTACACCACTGGGTGCAAGAGAATAGTTCAGAGTCCTAAGTTACCATGTAGTGAGAAGGATTTGTTGAACTTATAGTTCCTTTCACCATTACCATGTGTATTCTGCAAGTAGTCAGCAAAGCCCACATCTAAATTAGAAAAACAAAGGCAATTTGCACTCAAACCCTTTTGTTCCTCGTGCTTTTAAAACCATAGACTGGGACTGTAACCCAAAGCGCTCATCAAAAATGCATAACCCATGGGAGTCAACAACACTTTCAACTGCGAAAAAAGCAGAAAAGTTGTCCACATTTTCTGGATATTTATAAATACATAATATACAATATACTAAATGAACAACAGAAAAAAAGCCTCTACCTCATTATTCCTTATCATACAACTTAACCCCCACTCACATACTGTTCAGGGTGTGTTGGCAACTCTATCCACATATTATACAGCTGGATTTTCATTTTATTAGAGCCAAACACTGTTACATTCATTCATTGCTTTACCCTCATCCATGCAGTCACCATAAATTATGAGAAATGGGAATTGAAGCACCTTGTTGCAATTTGTCATTTCATTTCTAGATCTAATTTGGTTTAGTTCAAATTATGTATCTGGGATTCTATAGACATGTCTCTAAAGGTCAAATCTGCTTCTCTCCCTTAACAATAATTTTGTTTATTTTTCACAGGGCCACGCCCCACACAGATCTGTCTCTAAGGACAGCTATTTCTCTCTGATAGTCACATGATGAAGTAACACACAATAACTGTCCATACTGTAGGGTGTTTGTGAATATATCTGCAGGAGCAGCAGTGTTACATCCACATTTGGAGAGGAGCCCACATACAGCAGTGCTGTCTTGTGAGTCAAATAGACAAATGAACATTGTGAAAGGGACCAGGGAGATGACAAGCAATGCTCTGGAATGACAAATGCTCTGAAATGATATATGTTCTGGAATGACAAATGCTCAAAATGATAAATGCTCAGGAATGATAAATATTACAGGATGACAAATGTGGACCAGCTGCAAAGGAAATCAAATACCAGCCAAATTAGATTAGAGATTCTGAGAGTGGATAAAAGTTTTTATTTCTTCTACTATAGGTCTTGATAACAGTGATCAAATCTGAACAAGATTGTTGATTTGTTATTGTAGTGTTGGAGTTTTTTGGCAGTGTTTCCAGGTGTAGAAGAAGAGTATTAATATAATAGGAAGTGGATGTGTGATGTTGCCTCTGTAACAGAGTGCATAGGGCAAATAGACAAACTCATGAGTTAGTCTTGTGTGATCCTATGTGGAGGCAAGGTTCGTTGCTTCTCTCTCAATACGCTACTTAAAGAACAATTTCAAAAACAGGACTCAATAGACCCTTCCAAATTTGAGATTTTTCGGCCATTATTATCACATCAGAACACAATTTGGGAAGGGATTACATTCCTTGGCTAGCTGGAATGACTGCCGAGAGACACATTTGTAATTGGGACCACAGGCCATAAGGATTACTGTACGCTCAACAATGTAGGGGAGCCAAGCAGGCCAACTCCAACAGCTACTACCAATCCTTGAAAGGAAATAAATCCTTTCGACATCTTAAGATGTTGAATGGAGTCCTGTGTTAAGAGTGAGGCTTGGATTTCACAAAGCTATGAATTACACTAAAGATAGGAAACAATTTAAGAGAACCACAGTATGCCCTTGAAATATACACTCAGATGTCAATAGCTTGTAGGTTCAATAATCTTATGCGTGACTGTTTGAAACTTGTATCAATGATGCCAGATTTGTGATCAAACCAGTGTCTCTATGGTCTTACTTAAAAATGTTGCATGGATATTTTCAATTAATGCAAGGCTGAAACACATTTTAATCAATCAAAATGTATGTGCAGTACTAACCATTTTATGACATGTATTTTAGAACACATATAGTATCATGTTGCATTTTTGGAACCTATAATTTGGACTGTTTTACAGTCACCATGGTCACTCCCTATCACTCATGTCTCATGTTGTGACTGTAGAGTGTACAGTATGGCTAGTATTTATTTGATCTATTTACCTACCAAGTGCTGACACCAAACACGTTTTGGCATCATTTCTGAGGGCTCTGGTGAGATCTTGAATTGCCTCCTTGGCTTGTTGGTTCCACTTGATGTTATTATTTATAAAGTCTCAAGGTAACGCTTACCTCAGCAAATGGCTGAACACCTGCCATACAAAAATAACAGCAGCCTGCATGCACTATTAGGGACCAGGAGCTCTCCTGTTTATCAATACGGTTGCAATTAGGAGAATGGATTTGAAACAATACTAATATGATCAAAACATTTACTCTGAACCAAGATGTTATATCACAATGAAATTATATAATCTCATATTCACTTCACACTTGCTGAACATTTTCTGTTTAAAATGTATGCAGATATTTAAAGACTAAACAAACCTACCAAGTTCCAAGCCCATTGATGGTGGTTGGGATTTATTTAAAAAAAAAATCTCTTAAATAATAGAGCTTTGTGTTTTGAGACAGGCAAACAAAGGCATCTGAACAGAAATAAAAAGTGATTTGAGAAAGAAACATTTTTGAGCTGGAGAATAGAACAGAGAATGACTAATCAAAGAAATAGATAGTATGACACAGACATGCTTGTGACAAAGAGACCAGGAAATGGAAATATTAGAGACAGTGTGGTACAATCATTACTCATTGTGAGAACCTCAAGGGAATAGAGCATAACAAAGATGGAAACCTGTCTCTAATCACTTTTCCCTTATGGACTCACAATGGGACCTTGTTTGTGCTGTAATATGTGGGTGTATAATCAATTGATTATTGCAAATCAATGGCAACAGTCCAAGGCATCTCATGTTGCTCAAAAACAATATATTTAACAGCAGGTATGAGAATACACATAGTAATTACTAGGCTCAGTGATTTGTGATGACTGTAACAAGACTTGTAAGCTCAAATAGACAGACCCAGCACTATCCTGGTGTTTATACCCTTGAGATGTAAAATGACTTAGTTCATGCATAGAGTACATAAAGCAACATTGAGCTTGGTGAAGAGTTGAATATAATACTGAATCAAATTCAAATACAATAGATCCCGAGACATATTTGACACCAGCATTTGAAGTTAGACTTTCCTATGCTCTGCCTTGTTCTTTATGTCAACATTAATCAGATGCATCACATGACAAACTCCCCCTCTGTATACGGTGTGTTAATTGAGGTATGAGATTGAGTAACAGTTAAAGGATCATTGATTTTCTGCTTCAAGCTGCTGAGTTAGATCCATTCAACATGGTAAGATAAAACCCAATATATGTGCTGGCTCTGATGTCTCTTAGCCGCACAGGACAATCACTTTGAAAGATACTTCCCCTCTCCTCTGGTTGTGAATAGGTGTATTAGTCTGGCGGGCATGTTGAGAAATGTCTTGGGAGGGATTTTTAAAGGATGCAGGTTTTTATAAACAAACCAATTGTTTAAAGGGATTGCCTGAATAGCACATCACTGTCAATTTCATAATAGCCTTTGGTAATTACTAAATTACCCAGATCGCATTAATCACAGATGGTTTATTGATTTTTCCATAGGATGTAAATTATATTATCATACTGTCATTGAAGTATTTATACCCAGGATCCATACATGCGATAAATTCAAGTTTATGGTGCAGGATTCCAGGTACAGCATGATATGGTATTAGTTTCTCTGATGAGGTGGAGAAGGTTCTATCAATCTGTAGAAATCAAACCTACACTGCAATATTATCGACATTGGGAAATGTCACATCATTCCTGTGCCAGAAAATGCTAATCTCTTAATTTAACAATGATCTGATATTGACATTTAATGGAATAATGCATGTTCCCCTCACAGGAACAATGTTACATTTCCACAGTCCATGATTCTCCCTGTGTAGGCCTACTTTTGATTAAATACCAGCTTGGGTCTTACTGTATAAAACACTTCCAACAGAGGCCTTGAGCATCCCTGAGATTTTTTCACCAAATATCTCAACAATCTTTAGAATTTTATTTACTGGTTTTATCAGAGCAAAAGGGTATTGTGTAAAATGATGGAGCACAATGTTAAGTACAATTTATTTAGAATGTGAAGGGGTTAAACTAAGGCCTCATACCTTTCAAAGGGTTAATGAATTGGGTTATGATAAACTTTAAAGGCCTCCTTTTCTGTGTATGTGTTGTTTTTTTTTAGTTATGAGTTATGTGCACCTGCAGACACTATCAGAAGGCAGATACCACTTACGCTCATGTCTGGGCCCCACTGTGGCTGTCTGAGCTTCTGAGAATACGACTGGTTTCCTGAGAACACAAGGCTGCCGCAGGCCTGATGAAAACAGTCACCTGTCAGAAGATGCTTGGACTCATTCACCTTGTTATGACCCTATTCTTGTGATGAAAGGTCAAGTTTTGGTCAAACCCACTTCTGAGCTTTTAATTGCTGACAAGATGGTTTCTGCTGTCAACGGGAGGTTAGATTCATTAAAATGTTGTTTCCAGGGAAAGTCACACAAGGGGAACAGGGGAGGCTATATACATTTCAGGATGTCTTAGACACCTTGCAGAACCTGGGGAGAGCAACTTCTGCCTACAATTGTATTACTAAGGGAGAATTTTAATACTTAAAACAAAGAGTCGGTGTTTCCTTTCCATTACTAATATATGTTTGATAATTATATAGACCTGATCATCTGTTGAAGAAATTGACAAACAAATGTAATACAGACATGGTTTCAAAGCCACTATGATTTATATTCCAATAATTTCTAGCAATAGTAGATATCTGAAAAGAGCATCAACAAACATTGATTCAGCTCATCAAAGCTTCTTTCCTTGTAGGAAAAGCTGACTACTCCTCTTTTCATTTGTCTGCACCACAGCTCAAACATTACACACTAACATTACATGACCATTTCGAATCCCACCGTACCTTCTCCGCTATGCAATCTGGTTTCAGAGCTGGTCATGGGTGCACCTCAGCCACGCTCAAGGTCCTAAACGACATCATAACCGCCATCGATAAGAGACTTTACTGCGCAGCCGTATTCATCGACCTGGCCAAGGCTTTCGACTGTCAATCACCACATTCTTATTGGCAGACTCGACAGCCTTGATTTCTCAAAGGATTGCCTCGCCTGGTTTACCAACTACTTCTCTAATAGAGTTCAGTGTGTCAAATCGGAGGGCCTTATGTCCGGACCTCTGGCAGTCTCTATGGGGGTGCCACAGGGTTCAATCCTCGGGCCGACTCTCTTTGTATACATCAATGATGTTGCTCTTGCTGCTGGTGATTCTCTGATACACCTCTACGTATACTTCTGGCCCCTCTTTGGATACTGTGTTAACTAACCTCCAGACGAGCTTCAATGCCATACAACTCTCCTTCCGTAGCCTCCAACTGCTCTTAAACGCAAGTAAAACTAAATGCATGCTATTCAACCAATCACTGCTCGCACCTGCTCGCCCGTCCAGCATCACTACTCTGGACGGCTCTGACTTAGAATACGTGGACAACTACAAATACCTAGGTGTCTGGTTAGACTGTAAACTCTCCTTCCAGACTCAAATTAACCTTTACTTAATATCCATCCCGGATCAGGGATCCTCCTCATCAAAAAAGCTGACTAGCATAGCCTAGCCTAACGGGACAGGGATATCATATAATATAATTTTCATGAAATCACAAGTCCAATACAGCAAATGAAAGATAAACATCTTGTGAATCCAGCCATCATTTCCGATTTTTAAAATGTTTTACAGCGAAAACACAATATGTATTTCTATTAGCCAACCACAATAGCCAAACACACAACCGCATATTTTCACCATGTTTCCACCGCATAGGTAGCTTTCACAAAACCGACAAAATAGAGATATAATTAGTCACTAACCAAGAAACAACTTCATCAGATGACAGTCTTATAACATGTTATACAATACATTTATGTTTTGTTCGAAAAATTTGCATATTTGAGGTATAAATCATAGTTTTACATTGCAGCTACCATCACAAATAGCACCGAAGCAGCCAGAATAATTACAGAGAGCAACGTGAAATACCTAAATACTCATCATAAAACATTTATGAAAAATACATGGTGTACAGCAAATGAAAGATAAACATCTTGTGAATCCAGCCAATATTTCCGATTTTTTAAGTGTTTTACAGCGAAAACACAATGTAGAATTATATTAGCTTACCACAATAGCCAAACACACAAACGCATTTATTCACCGCAAAGGTAGCTTTCGCAAAAACCAGCAAAAGATATAAAATTAATCACTAACCTTTGGACAACTTCATCAGATGACAGTCTTATAACATCAGGTTATACAATACACTTATGTTTTGTTCGAAAATGTGCATATTTAGCGCTGCAATCGTGGTTATACATTGTGAATATGGAGCAACATTTTCCCAGAATGTCCGGAGATATTTTGGACACTCACCTAATCTGACCAAAGAACTCATCATAAACTTTACATAAAAATACTTGTTGTATGGCAAATGAAAGATACACTGGTTCTTAATGCAACCGCTGTGTTAGATTTTTAAAAATAACTTTACCACAACATACAGCGTTATTGTGAGACAGCACTCACCAACACGGCGGAGAATAGGAGTCAATATTTTACACAGAAATACGAAATAACATCATACATTTTTTCTTACTTTTGCTGAGCTTCCATCAGAATGTTGTACAAGGAGTCCTTGGTCCAGAATAAATCGTTGATTGGTTTTAGAATGTCCATTTCTTCTGTCGAATTCGCGCCACAATGCTAGCCAAGGTTACTAACATTCCCATCCTCTCTTGGCGCAAAGAACGGAAAACTCCAAAAGTCCCAATAAACGTTGAATAAACTGATAAAACTCGGTTGAAAAAACCTACTTTATGATGTTATTATCAAATGTATCAAATAAAATCAGAGCCGGAGATATTCGCCGTGTATACCGACCGCTTTTCAGAAGACAATGTGGAGCTCCTTCGCGCGCCTTGGAAAACTGACAAAATGGCTGACCTGTCACTCCAAAAGCTCTTGTTCGGCCTCAGATCAAGCTAGACACCCCATTCCACCTTCCACTGCCTGTTGACATCTAGTGGAAGGCGTATGAAGTGCATGCATATCGATAAATATAAGGCAATTGAACAGGCAGGCCCTGAAACAGAGCCTCGTTTTCAGATTTTTCACTTCCTATATGGAAGTTTGCTGCAAAATGAGTTCTGTTTTACTCACAGATATAAGTCAAACAGTTTTAGAAACTTGAGAGTGTTTTCTATCCAATAGTAAAATTGGGCACGATTTTTTCCAAAGTGAAAACAGCGCCCCCCTATTGACAAGAAGTTTTAAGCATCTCCAATCCAAAATTAAATCTAGAATCGGCTTCCTATATCGCAACAAAGCATCCTTCACTCATGCTGCCAAACATACCCTCGTAAAACTGACCATCCTACCGATCCTCGACTTCGGTGATGTCATCTATAAAATAGCCTCCAACACTCTACTCAACAAACTGGATGCAGTCTATCACAGTGCCATCCGTTTTGTCACCAAAGCCCCACACACTACCCACCATTGCGACCTGTACGCTCTCGTTGGTTGGTCCTCGCTTCATACTCGTCGCCAAACCCACTGGCTACAGGTTATCTACAAGTCTCTGCTAGGTAAAGCCCCGCCTTATCTCAGCTCACTGGTCACCATAGCAGCACCCACTCGTAGCACGCGCTCCAGCAGGTATATCTCACTGGTCACCCCCAAAGCCAATTCCTCCTTTGGTCGTATTACCTTCCAGTTCTCTGCTGCCAATGACTGGAACGAACTGCAAAAATCTCTGAAGCTGGAAACACTTATCTCCCTCACTAGCTTTAAGCACCAGCTGTCAGAGCAGCTCACGGATTACTGCACCTGTACATAGCCCATCTATAATTTAGCCCAAACAACTACCGCTTCCCCTACTGGATTTATTTATTTATTTTGCTCCTTTGCACCCCATTATTTCTATTTCTACTTTGCACATTCTTCCACTGCAAATCTACCATTCCAGTGTTTTACTTGCTATATTGTATTTACCTCGCCACCATGGCCTTTTTTTGCCTTTACCTCCCTTATCTCACCTCATTTGCTCACATTGTATATAGACTTATTTTTCTACTGTATTATTGACTGTATGTTTTGTTTATTCCATGTGTAACTCCATGTGTTGTTGTATGTGTCGAATTGCTATGCTTTATCTTGGCCAGGTCGCAGTTGCAAATGAGAACTTGTTCTCAACTAGCCTAACTGGTTAAATAAAGGTGAAATAAAAATAAATAACTAAAACAAACCTTGTTCTTGTATAAGATAGCTATGACCGCACATGACCCATGGCAGCTTTCATTCAGAGCACTTCAGCAGCTGTCTCTTGCACAACATTGATCATTTTCCAAAATGCCGCATTAACAACAGCATGTAGCTGAGTCGAATGGAGGAAATTACTTTTCTCTTCTTTTTTGTGACCTATCGAAGAGAAACTGCAATAAGGTGGGATTTGTGGAACTTATCAATTACTCGTTTATCATGTTCATATTTGTCACGTGTGCTCCCTCTCCGGCCTTTAGGTCACCAGTCTGCTCATTATGGCGCACACCTGTCACCATCGTTACGCACATCATCGCATTAATGACACTCACCTGGACTCACCTGAATCACCTCCTTGATTACCTGCCCTATATTTGTCACTCCCTTTGGTTCCTTCCCTAGGTGTCATTGTTTCTGTTTCAGTTTCATGTCTGTGCGTTGTTCGTGTTGTGTATTATGTTTCGTTTATTGATTAAATCACTCACTCCCTGAACTTGCTTCTCGACTCTCAGCGCACATCATTACAATATTCAAATGCTTCATAGGGATTGTTAAATATACAGTTACCTAATGTATATCCCAAAACAAATCATACATTTATTTTGATGAATGATCTTTTCCCACCTTTTACTTTCTCTCATGGTGTCAGAGTCTATTTTTCACTTGTCTTCTGTGATAGCTCAAGGGATTCATTTGTCTCGATCTGTTGAGTGAGGGCGATCATCAATCAGGCTGAATCAGGCCAAAAAGTACCACCCTTATCTTGAATCTGTCCCAACCTGGTCAGACAAGAGGCTCCCACCGACAGGAGACAAACCTCTGCCCAAAGTCGGCACGATGTATACCTGATACATAGGGAAGAAGCCAGGTAGGCATCGCTTGCTAATTGGCAAGACGTCTTGCAGATGTATTCAGAATTCCTACATTCTAAGAGTTATAGTTCTACATTGTTTATAAGCTGGCTAGGCATCAACATTCTGACATCTCGGCAACTTCTTCCCAATGTGTAAACGCTCTCCATACTACATATTCCCGACGCATTTTGATACGTTGGCTAAAGGTGTGCGTGTTTGCTGGGCATTTGTACCAAGGCCAATTTCATGTTCGAGAAAATTAGGGATTGCAATCAGATAAATGTGTGCTATTTTAGTGGAATAGCAGAGGTACTGTAATGTCCAAGGCTGTGCCTGGTTAGGAACAAGCAGTACATCCACATACTCAATCTGGATGAGTCATCCCACCTGAATAATCATGCCTGTTCCCATATAATCCATCTCTTTTTGAAACACGAAGCACCACAAACACAAGTATTCTAACAACAACTTGAATGACAGGCCTGAGAAGAATAGACCAATTCATTGATTGATTACCTGCTGCAATGCACAACGGTTTCAATAATGACGTTCAAGTTTTCCTCCTGTTATTGACAGAAGCCTTGGAATTAGACCTTTGTATAACATACCTTACTGAAGGAAGTAGCAGCCTGCATTATGCGCTGTACATGCTGTCTTAGCTGCAGTGCTGTTTCTGCAACTATTGTCAAATCAAATTGCCCTGTAAGTCTTTGAATCAGATATGATCTAATTGTGTCAGGATGTGTTGTTGTCTCCCTCTGATTGTGTTGGATGCAGAGAGAGAGAGGTTCAACAATGGAGATCTCATCCTCTGGTTCAAACATGTGAATGATGATACATTATGTAGTGGTTACTGGGTTTTTACAGCTGTTAAACATCACCCTGGACAGAGAGTGTCACCAAATTAATATGAAATCTGACTTCCATTATGAATGAGGGCCAGGTGTGCCTCATTAAAAGTAGGCCCACTGTCAGGAGAGCCTCCCATGCACACACTCTCTCTCACACACACACACACACACACACACACACACACACACACACACACACACACACACACACACACACACACACACACACACACACACACACACACACACACACACACACACACACACACACACAATATCTGACAGACCTCCAGCCCATGGGGCTAGGTGTGGAATATGTGTGTTGTGCCCTTGAACTGCTAGTGACAGAAACTGGCAGCTAGAGGGCTCACTGGAATTCATAATATGAAGTGCCACTGTTCTCATATTCTTTGGAAGTGAAGCAGCATGTTCTGTCGACAACATTAATTATTGCTGTTACACTTGATGTTGCAATTTCTTAGCTTGGTAGATCTCATCATTAAATGTATGTTGACCTTTATTATATGTATCTCGTTATCGAAACAATCCTATAGTTCCTGGTCATAATTCTTCTTTTCAGGATACAGATAAGTGGAATGCCACAATCACAGTGTATTACCTTACAGTGAATATAATGTAGGTTAAAAAAGCATAAGAAACAAGTAAGGAAAAAACGATCAACTTCAAGCCTCCAAAAACCTCTCCAGCCGGACTATTTACAGGCCCCTAAACATTTTGCTGTCTCATTTTATGGCTGTCATAAATCTGTTGCATGGGGTGCAGCAGGACATATTGTACATTGTCTGTCCCTCCATCTGGAAGACCAAGTTTTGATTTCACTTCCGAGACCCGTCGAGACGGGGAGCCAGATGAGAGTGATTGGAAGCCCAGCCGGCTGACTCCACTGGAGCGATTAACTGAGCCCAGGGAGGGTGGCTCTAGATCTGCAGTTCTCCATCTGCTGTCATGGAGGACCTACTTCACAGACCCAGCCCAGCTGATTCTCCCTCCCTGGGCCCGTCTGAGGTGCCAACCTGACCCCTCTCTGGACCCGGACTAAAAATAACCCACCAATTCATCATGGGGAAAACCAGCCAGGGTGCTGCTGCCTGTGCTGCCTAGGCACTTCTCCCAACTTCTGTAACTATTTCAGACTGACCGAGGGGATCATTCACAACTTCAATGCATTCATTATTCAAGGACCTCTGCTGTGTATTTGTTGTGTACCCCCATCAGATCAGCCCCCATCTGACTGCTCTGTGTAAAGGATCACATATCTCACCTAAGGTTCCAGCATGGAATCTTTTGGCATGCATTTAATCAGCTACTGCTTTACACTGTGATCAAAACACCACTGTGATATGCAAAGAAAAGTAATGCTCTTCTGCACTTTGACTTTGCTTTTGATTGACCACACTGCTCTTGAGAAATGTCCATTGTTTGCAATCTGTCAAATCAGCCTCTCCATCTCATCCCCATAAATCTATGAGGGTTTCACCAAAACAAGCTAAAGTTGCTCAGGTGAAATAATTATTCTGGGGTTCAGGCAAGCTGTTATGATTCAGAGTTAAGGTAAGATGGTAGAATACTAAACAGCTGTCAGATATATAATGTTTCATCTCTAACAGGAAACAGGGGAATAGATGAATGGGAAAATAGCCCCTTCCTAAACCTTTTGAAAAGCAAGATATATTTGATCTATTTCAGAACTCGGATGAGACCTATCTACAAAGCAGGAAGCACAATACAATCACAACTTTATTAATCCCCTCAAGAGCAAGTTTAGAGCACAAGAGCTCAGTGACGTGCATCTTCCACTACCACACATCATGCAACACACTGTCTAGCCTAGACACAGTTAGATTGCACATATCACCCACAGTCTGTCTACAAGTGCACAAAAATTCAAAAAGCAAGACATTGACTAAACAGGCATGAGTCAAATCCATGATGGAAAATATGCTGTGACCCATCAATCTAGGTCTCAATACAAAATAACTCAGGGGTATTTATGTAATCTCATCAGTATTTCAAATGATATTTGAGGCCAATGAGATCATCCCTTTAACTATTTTGACCTTGAAAAGAACAAGTTATTACAAGTAGCTGAAACTACAGTTTATAAAATAATGAGTGAGATCTACATTGATCTTTTTTCTGAGACAGTGAACCACAGGTATGCCTTGTTTGTTCCATTCCAGGTCTAAATGGACAGGAAGTATGATTATACCCCAAACTGAGTTATGTTCAAGGATAAAATCATAGAAGTATGAGCTTTACCTTAAGGACCTGGATTGATTCGTGGTAAAAGGATTTCTGGTTTGATGTCAAATTTGACTGAGTCAAGCATCACTCAATCCATATCATATTTTCAAAATGACATTGCAACAGTACTTTCTATTCCTTAGTGTGTAATATTCCATTCTCCTTTATTTTATTATTTTAACATCTCATTGATTTCCTAATATTTAGAGCTTGTGAGTGGGCTAGCCAACCCCATGTGCCAAGAAAGATCTCAATCAGTGAGATTGAAGATTGGTATCACTTTGTCTCTTCCCTCTCTGTCCTGTATTTTATAAAATATGGTAGCATGGTAACAATCTGCCTCACTATGTGGGTATTCAGTTGTGTATACACCTCATACATACAGAGATTGATATACAATCATGAAATGTGGTTATCAAGTCAACATACACGATGTGATGGGTGGTAAACAACAATTCTACCTCTCATATACAATAAAGTGGCATCATTTCTGAATGACCTTCTCCCCATCTCTCTAGCCCACCTTTGTGGAAATTACGATACAATAAACTATACTTCAGAAAAAATACTGCATTGACATGTGATAAAGAAAATGGTGCAAAGGTTCTTAGAAAGCAGGATGGTGTCTTTATGCCCCATCTGCCTAGTATTTTATAACCATACCCGTGGAATCTACTGTCACAATAAATCACAATCTCCTGGCCTGTAATTAGCACCTTTATTCTCACTAGGATCACTGGGATTTCAATCTGCAACTTTATCCTCATTGGACTTTGCAGCTGTGGACATGCAATATAATACACTGCTTTTGAAAGACAAGTGAACAGAAGCGTAATGTCAGCTTAATTTATGGGTTTTCTGTCCACATGGCTCGCTGCTAGTGTGCTGCAATTGAGTTCCAGGGAGCACAGCTCAAGGACAAAGGGCTTGACACTTTGGTATGTTTACGCAGCCAAGATCACTTACTGTACAGATATACAGGCAGTCTGCTGAAATCTGTTCTGAAAGATCCCAGTTGTTCACTTTCTACTGTGACAAGTAATAAACACACAGTGTGAAGGTAATCATTTGTGAACTAACTGATCTATGCAGATGTTTGTATTATTCTGAATGTGAGCAATATTCCTACTGAGTACAATATTTGCATGGTGTACTCTAACATTAGGCAAACAAGAGCATCATTGTGAGTGTTTAATGATAGCAACAATGGAATGTATTGCAGAACAAGTGGAGAAAGAGTGTGTTTGTACAGGCCTAGGAAATCCAAATGTTCATACAACATATTTCTTTTTCAGTGCTTTTTCAGATAGCAGACCTCTTATCATTTTTTCTACTGCAGTACAGTACAGTGCAGTCCTGTTGGTTCACTTTTACCCTCAACACCTTGACTTTGACAACTGGAGCTGGAAAGGCTTCAAATGCTTCAAACATCAATGGTATCTCCAGGACTATCCTCTTGTCTATTCTGTTTGTGTTTCCAGGGCTGACGAAACGGGAGCAGGGAGCTGGGAACTCCTGGATTAGGAAGGGTTGTGAAATCTAGAATAATCATCCAACTAGGACGAGCAGACGAACCCTGCCCATTGCACCACAAACACGTGGTACAGTAAGTGCCTCTTGTGCCTTTTCCAAGAAAAACATGCATTAGCAGTTGTGCTTGAAAGAATACATCCCATTTTCAGCCAGTCACAATGAGAAAAGAGCCATCATTATCAACATTAGCATGTCCTACTAATATAGTCAAGAACCACAAGTATGAGAGCACCCTTGAAGTCTTTGCTTTGATCATTGTCAAAGAACATAGAGGTACAGTATATTCTGTAGAGAATATATTTCTAGTGTATCAGGTATTTCTTTCTTTTGGACAGTGGAAGCCAGGTATTGGCATAACACATAACTAGTACTGGAGTGAATATATGCACACCTTATTAGAACATAAACAAACATACACATTTCAGGGGATAAATTAGAATGTAAACGTATAGCTTTGATTCAGAATTAGGCCTCATCTGTATTGTGGGATCAAGAGTCCTCCTGAGATGATAAAATGGGTACTCAGATGTGAATTTGTTGTGATGTGCGGGCAGAGGACAGAGAAGGGCAGAGAAGAGCTGTTTGCAGTAGCTACTACAACCCCTTTCCACTCTATTGGCTCTGATAATTGCCTTTTGCATTACAATCACATTGCACCTGGATTCATTGGCGAGAGACATTGCACTTTTTCAGGTTGTTTCTCAGGACAGAGGAAAGCTGTAAATGGTCTAATGTTTCTCACCAGGGAACCAGTGAAGCATTGTTGTATTCACACTCGCAATCTGGGGGCCTCACAACACCATTGCTCAGGGTAAAAAATGAACGCCTGTCCAGGACTCTCTTCGTTTTTACAGTACTTTTTATCTGGTGACAGGTTATTCAGTGCTGATTTGTGTTTTGTCATGCGGAGGTGTATTCATTTGTTTTGTAGCACCGAACACTAAGGTTGGGGGGGTACTATTGGACAGTGCATGTTTGTAGATAGGTTTGCTCACTGTTGGCCCATTTTATTGAAGCCTCCAATAAACAACAACCACACAAAAGCTGATCCCACTTCCCCCATCTGCTCCTGGCCATCAGACAGAAATGTTATTGCTCTCTCATAATACCTAAGCTCAGGGGTGTCACCAGTGAAGCCCTAACAGTGCTAGCTGTTGTTATCTGTTCTGTTCAGACTATATTCACAATTAGTGGAACCAGGCTCCTGGCCTCTTTTAGAATCCGAGAGTGAAAAGCTACACTCTCGTATCTAACATGTAGGCTCAGCATTCCATTACAAGTCAAAATATTGAACACACTTAATTTCAACTTACTTTACCTGTTGTCTGCCAATTTTTTCCCTATGTAGGAGGTAATCTGATACAAAATATCCACAAGGACGCCTTATCAACCCCACCTTCAGGACTCTGATCTGTATATCGGTTTGTATTTCCGGTTTTTATTTTCAATACTGATGCAATTTGCATGTGACAAACACTTGCATAATATGGCCTCACCTAACCGACTGAATGGCAAACACTTCCATGTGATTGAGAAGAAACGTGCTTCGGTGGACTACGTTCGGTTACATTGGGCTATTGTTTACATATTGTGCTTCACATGCAATGTGTCAAGCGATTGCAAATACCAGCGACAGGTCCTACCTGCACCGCAAAAAGTCTGTGTAGCCACAGGAAAGTGTTGTTTACCCATCTCTACCTCTTAACGCCAAATGGACCAACAGCATGTGCAACCGGTAAAGTAAGTGTAAATATCATTTTATTCAACATTCTGGCTTGTATTGCTTCTTTTTTAGGGTGACTTTGGTCAGACTGAAAATCCATGGAGTAACCATGGTAACAGTGTAATGTTTAGGTAACCAGTCTCCATGCATGGTCTTCTCTGCCTTTTCCCCCCAACACTAACATCATCAATCTCAATGTAGGCCACATACTGTAAGCTCTCAGCTGATCATCCTTGTGGTGAAAAGCCAGAGGCATTTTGTCTTCATGACGTTGTCATCACAAGCTTCTGTACATAACAGTGTGTCACTTTTTGACAGGTGAAGAGGAGACATACTGTAAAAGCACAGGAAGAGGTTAGAAATATGTTTATACCAGTTAAATAGTTTCAACAAACAAGTGTTTCATCTAAAATAACAAGCCACAAACTAAGGGGATGACTGAAAATAACAAAAAAACATATAAAAAGTTTGTGTAGACATTTACTATAGGAGGTTGTATTGAGGTGTGGAGAGATAATTAATGTCAAAACAGTGCACTGGTACGAACAGGCTCTGGGTCTCCTAGGCTGACATGGTCACAATGCACCAGCAGGCTTCACAGCCCTTCAAACGCTTCAGTGGAGATACATTCCATCACAATGCACCGCAAAGCCTTTGACTGTCCCTCTAATGAGGTGGGGGACTGTCAGCAGCCTGCCAACCAGGCCCTCCCTCACTCCCCCTCACTCCCTACCCGCAGCCCCTGCTCCCTCCAGGCCTGCCAGCCTCCCTCCCGCCTCACACTGACTGACTGGCCAGATTAATCAAATAAGCCCTTTTGCTTTTGCCTTTTTAAGGACCGGTGCCCCGGCAAGTCGTCCTGACGGTCTCTATATTTGGGAGTCCTGTTTGGCCCTGTTTTCTGGGCTAAAGTGGAAGGGCCACAGCACACCCTTATGTTGCCTTGAAAGATGTGTTTGTGGGAATTTGGGACACTGGCCATGTTTTGTCAGTCCATCAGGTCCTGTTGAATGTTATATGTTGTGCATTGATGTCTTTGAAAAGGCTGAAACAATGACACTGAGGTTCCACATGGTATAATTACTGCCCTCGTTCATGTTACATACCTACGTATGTAGGTTCAGTATGGCACCTTTGTGTTGGCAAGCATCTAGGCTCCCGAGTGGTGCAGTGGTCTAAGGCACTGCATCTCAGTGTTTGAGGTGTCACTAGAAACCCTGGTTCAATTCCAGGCTGTAGGCTGTGATTGGAAGTCCCATAGAGTGGTGCATAATTGGCCCAGTGTTGTTAGGGTTTGACTAGGGTAGGCTGTCGTTGTAAATAAGAATTTCTTCTTAACTGATTTGCCTAGTTAAATAAAACTATATTGGTGTGAAGGTAAGCTACATATTGAACTGAATCTCCTTGAATAACATGGAAACGAATGTGTATATAATATGCTTTTGTAATGGGGTAGAACCATCAACCTATTTTAAACACACCCTTGTTGGTTTGCATGTGCCAGGTGTATGTGATTGTTAAGTAAGGGTGTGTCCTTTTGTATAAAGTCCTTCCTGTTTGTGTCAATCACGGGATCCCCTTTTCCATGTTAAGGTTGGCATGCCTTGGGAGGACGGGTGCAGTGATTGAGGTGGTTTATCAAAAGTAAGTATGAAACTGTAGCAATTTTAAATATAGTGTTTTAGGCTCAGTTTCTTTGGCTCACCTAGACTCGCTCTCCTCCCTTGGCAAGCCCTCCATAAGTATTGTCTCTTTTCATATGCGAATAAAACTTAAAACACTTGTGAGTAACTTGTTAGTAAGACTATTGTTATCTGTTGAAGTTTGTCTTGTAGGACAGTTGTACAGAGCTCCTGTAGCTGAAGATGTATGGAAATTAAATGGGCTTATGGATATTTGTGCAGTGGTGGAAAAAGTACCCAATTGTCAAACTTGAGTAAAAGTATAGATACCTTCATAGAAAGTTACTCAAGTAAAAGTAAAAGTCACCCAGTAAAATACTACTTGAGTAAAAGTCTAAAAGTATTTGGTTCTAAATATACTTAAGTATCAAAAGTAAATGAAAAGTATGAATCATTTCAAATTCCTTCCATTTAGCAAAGCAGGCGGCAACATTTTCTTGTTTTATAAATGTATGGATAGCCAGGGGCACACTCCAACACCCACACATAATTTACAAAAGATGCATTTGTCTTTAGTGAGTCCGCCAGATCAGAGGCAGAAGGGAGGACCATGTGCTGTATTGATAAGTGTCTGAATTGCACTATTTTCCTGTCCTGCTAAGCGTTCAAAATGTAACAAGTACTTTTGGGTGTCAGGTAAAATGTATGGAGTAAAAAGTACATTATTTTCTTTAGGAATGTAGTGAAGTAAAAGTAAAAGTTGACAAAAATATAAATAGTAAAGTAAAGTACAGATACCCCAAAAAACTAGTAGTACTAATTCTTCGGGATCGGTGTCCCTTCCATGGGACGGTTGAGCTAACGTAGGCTAATGCGATTAGCATGAGGTTGTAAGTAACAAGAACATTTCCCAGGACATAGACATATCTGATATTGTCAGACAGCTTAAATTCTTGTTAATCTAACTGCATTGTAGCTATTACAGTGAAAAAATACCATGCTATTGTTTGAGGAGAGTGCACAATTTTGAACATGAAAAGTTACTAATAAACAAATGAGGCATATTTGGGCAGCCTTAATACAACATTTTGAACAGAAATGCAATGGTTCATTGGATCAGTCTAAAACTTTGCACATACACTGATGCCATCTAGTGGCTAAAATCAAAATTGCACCTGGGCTGGAATAATACATTAAGGCCTTTCTCTTGCATTTCAAAGATGATGGTACAAAAAAATACAAAATAACGGTTGTTTTTCTCTTTGTATTATCTTTTACCAGATCTATTGTATTATATTCTACTACATTCCTTTCACATTTCCATAAACCTCAGTGTTTCCTTTCATATTGTACCAATAATATGCATATCCTTGCTTCAGGGACTGAGCTACAGGCAGTTAGATTTGGGTATGTCATTTTAGGCGAAAATGTGTGATGCTGAAAATGAAAATAAACTGTGCCATCCTGATTGTTGTCTGATTGATGAAAATAACCTGTGATGTTTAGCTTAGTCCATAGGACCTCACTTCGGGTATAAAGAGGTGGTGTAGTACAGCTGCAGGAATAGATATTTATGTTAAATCTCCCATGTTAAATTTTGCATAGTTAACAGGATCAGGGACCGGAGCATGGGAATATTTTAGGTGTATTTATTTGTTAACGGATGTTTTAGTATACAGTACCAATCAAAAGTTTGGACACACCTACTCATTCAAGGGTTTTTTCTTTATTTTTACTATTTTCGACATTGTAAAATAATAGTGAAGACTTCAAACTATGAAATAACACATATGGAATCACGTAGTAACCAAAAAAGTGTTAAACAAATCAAAATATATTTTAGATTTTAGATTCTTCAAAGTAGCCACCCTTTGCCTTGATGACAGCTTTGCACGCTCTTGGCATTCTGTCAACCAGCTTCACTTGGAATGCTTTTCCAACTGTCTTGAAGGAGTTACCACATTTTCTGAGCACTTGTTGGCTGCTTTTCCTTCACTCTGTGGTCAAACTCATCCCAAACCATCTCAATTGGGTTGAGGTTGGGTGATTGTGGAGGCCAGGTCACCTGATGCAGCACTCCATCACTCTCCTTCTTGGTCAAATAGCCCTTGTTGGGCCATTGTCCTGTTGAAAAACAAATGATAGTCCACTAAGCTCAAACCAGATGGGATGGCGTATTGCTGCAGAATGCTGTAGTAGCCATGCTGGTTGTGTGCCTTGATTTCCAAATAAATCACTGAGAGTCACCAGCAAAGCACCCTCACACCATCACACCATCTCCTCCATGCTTCACGGTGGGAACCACGTGTGCAGAGATCATCCATTCACCTGCTCTGCGTCTCACAAATACACTGCGGTTGGAACCACAAATCTCAAAGTTGGACTCATCAGACCAATAGACAGATTTCCACCGGTCTAATGTCCATTGGTCATGTTTCTTGGCCCAAGCAAGTCTTCTTCTTATTGGTGTCTTTTTAGTAGTGGTTTCTTTGCAGCAATTTGACCATGAAGGCCTGACTCCTCTAAACAGTTGATGTTGAGATGTGTCTGTTACTTGAACTCTGTGAAGCATTTATTTGGGCCGCACTTTCTGAGGCTAATAACTCTAATGAACTTATGCTCTGCAGCACAGGTAACTGCTGGGTCTTCCTTTCATGTGGCGGTCCTCATGAGAGACATTTTCATCATAGCACTTGATGGTTTTTGCGACTGCACTTAAAGAAACTTTCAAAGTTCTTGAAATGTCTGGATTGACTGACCTTCAAGTCTTAAAGTAATGATGGACTGTCGTTTCCCTTTGCTTATTTGAGCTGTTCTTGCCATAATATGGACTTGGTATATTAGCAAATAGGGCTATCTTCTTAAGGATCCGCCCCTTAAAAAAAAAAAGTGCCTAAAATGACATACCAAAATTTGTCAACTGATTTAAGTACACCAATCATATTATAGATGTATTTTGACATTATTGTATAGAGAAACATGTAAATTACAGTTTTTTAACACTGATGAATTGTTGATGTGATGTCACACCCTGGCCTTAGTTATCTTTGTTTGCATTATTATTTTAGTTAGGTCAGGGTGTGACATGGGGATGTATGTGTTTTGGTTGGTCTAGGGGTTTGTATGTTTAATGGGGCAGTGTCTTGTCTAGGTGTTTGTATGTCTATGGCTGCCTAGATTGGTTCTCAATTAGAGACAGCTGTGGTTTATTGTCTCTGATTGGGAGCCATATTTAAGGCAGCCATAGGCATTTGGGTTTTGTGGGTAATTGTCTATGTCTATGTTCTATGTTGCATGTGTGCACTTAGTTCAGGTTTAGCTTCACGATTGTTTGTTTTGTTCATTTTGTAAGTGTTTGTTTTTTCCTTCATTAAAAGAAGATGTATTTTTCACGCGCTGCGCCTTGGTCCTCTCTCTCTTATCAAGACGATCGTGACAGAATTACCCACCAATCTAGGACCAAGCGGCTTGTCAAGCGGCAACAGGACCCACCTACACAGGATTCATGGACATGGGAGGAGATACTGGATGGAAAGGGACCTTGGGCACAACTGGGAGAATATCGCCTCCCTCGTGAAGAGCTGGAGGCAGCTAAAGCCGAGAGGAGGCGATATGAGGAGGCAGCACGGAAGCAAGGCTGGAAGCCCGTGAGTACAACCCAAAAATTTATTGGGGGGGGGCTTAAAGGGAGAGTGGCGAAGTCAGGTAGGAGACCTGCGCCTACTCCCTGTACTTACCATGGAGAGCGAGAGTACGGGCAGACACGTGTTACGCAGTAGAGCGCATGGTGTCTCCTGTACGGGTGCATAGCCCGGTGCGGTACATTCCAGCTCCACGTATCGGCCGGGCTAGATTGAGCGTTGAGCCGGATGTCATGAAGCCGGCCCAACGCATCTGGTCACCAGTGCGTCTCGGGCCGGCTTACATGGCACCAGCCTTACGCATGGTGTCCCCGGTTCGCCTACATAGCCCGGTGCGGGTTATTCCACCTCCCCGCACTGGTCGGGCAACGGGGAGCATACAACCAGGTAAGATTGGGCAGGCTCAGTGCTCAAGGGAGCCAGTACGCCTGCACGGTCCGGTATTTCCGGCGCCACCTACCCGCCCCAACCCAGTACCACCAGTGCCTACACCACGCACCAGGCTTCCTGTGCGTCTTCAGAGCCCTGTGCCTCCTCCACGCACTAGCTCTATGGTGCGTGTCTCCAGCCCATTACCACCAGTGCCTACACCACGCACCACGCCTCCTGTGCGTCTCCAGAGTCCTGTGCGTCCTGTTGCTGCTCCCCGCACTAGCCCTGAGATGCGTGTCCCCAGCCCGGTACCACCAGTTCCGGCACCACGCACTAGGCCTAATGTGCGTCCCCAGGGTCCAGCATGCCCTGTTCCTTCTCCCCGCACTAGCCTGAAGGTGCGTGTCTTTAGCCCGGTACCTCCAGTTCCGGCACCACGCACCAGGCCTACAGTGCGTCTCAGCCGGCCAGAGTCTGCCGTCTGCCCAACGGCGTCTGAACTGTCCGTCTGCCCAACGGCTGTCTGAACTGTCCGTCTGCCCAACGGCGCCTGAACTGCCCGTCTGCCCAACGGCGCCTGAACTGCCCGTCTGCCCAACGGCGCCTGAACTGCCCGTCTGCCCAACGGCGCCTGAACTGCCCGTCTGCCCAACGCCGTCTGAACTGTCCGTCTGTACTGAGTCTTCAAAGCCGCCCGTCTGTACTGAGCCTGCAAAGCCGCCCGTCTGCCATGAGCCTTCAGAGCCGTCCGCCAGACAGGAGCCGCTAGAGCCGTCCGCCAGACAGGAGCCGCCAAAGCCTTCCGCCAGACAGGAGCCGCCAGAGCCTTCCGCCAGACAGGATCAGCCAGAGCCTTCCGCCAGACAGGATCAGCCAGAGCCTTCCGCCAGACAGGATCAGCCAGAGCCTTCCGCCAGACAGGATCAGCCAGAGCCTTCCGCCAGCCATGAGCAGCCAGATCCGTCAGCCAGCCATGAGCAGCCAGATCCGTCAGCCAGCCATGAGCAGCCAGATCCGTCAGCCAGCCATGAGCAGCCAGATCCGTCAGCCAGCCATGAGCAGCCAGATCCGTCAGCCAGCCATGAGCAGCCAGATCCGTCAGCCAGCCATGAGCTGCCGTCCCTCAGTCCGGAGCTGCCGTCCCTCAGTCCGGAGCTGCCGTCCCTCAGTCCGGAGCTGCCGTCCCTCAGTCCGGAGCTACCCATCCGTCCGGTGGCACCCTCTGGGATGGTCTTCAGTCCGGGACTTTCTACAAGGGTCGCCGCTCCAGAGGCGCCACCAAAGCGGGTATTGACAATGGTGGAGTTGGGGCCACGTCCCGCACCCGAGCCGCCGCCATATTAAGGCCCACCCCGGACCCTCCCCTTCAATGTCAGGTTGTGCGGTCGGAGTCCGCACCTTTGGGGGGGGGGGTACTGTCACACCCTGGCCTTAGTTATCTTTGTTTGCATTATTATTTTAGTTAGGTCAGGGTGTGACATGGGGATGTATGTGTTTTGGTTGGTCTAGGGGTTTGTATGTTTAATGGGGCAGTGTCTTGTCTAGGTGTTTGTATGTCTATGGCTGCCTAGATTGGTTCTCAATTAGAGACAGCTGTGGTTTATTGTCTCTGATTGGGAGCCATATTTAAGGCAGCCATAGGCATTTGGGTTTTGTGGGTAATTGTCTATGTCTATGTTCTATGTTGCATGTGTGCACTTAGTTCAGGTTTAGCTTCACGATTGTTTGTTTTGTTCATTTTGTAAGTGTTTGTTTTTTCCTTCATTAAAAGAAGATGTATTTTTCACGCGCTGCGCCTTGGTCCTCTCTCTCTTATCAAGACGATCGTGACAGAATTACCCACCAATCTAGGACCAAGCGGCTTGTCAAGCGGCAACAGGACCCACCTACACAGGATTCATGGACATGGGAGGAGATACTGGATGGAAAGGGACCTTGGGCACAACTGGGAGAATATCGCCTCCCTCGTGAAGAGCTGGAGGCAGCTAAAGCCGAGAGGAGGCGATATGAGGAGGCAGCACGGAAGCAAGGCTGGAAGCCCGTGAGTACAACCCAAAAATTTATTGGGGGGGGGCTTAAAGGGAGAGTGGCGAAGTCAGGTAGGAGACCTGCGCCTACTCCCTGTACTTACCATGGAGAGCGAGAGTACGGGCAGACACGTGTTACGCAGTAGAGCGCATGGTGTCTCCTGTACGGGTGCATAGCCCGGTGCGGTACATTCCAGCTCCACGTATCGGCCGGGCTAGATTGAGCGTTGAGCCGGATGTCATGAAGCCGGCCCAACGCATCTGGTCACCAGTGCGTCTCGGGCCGGCTTACATGGCACCAGCCTTACGCATGGTGTCCCCGGTTCGCCTACATAGCCCGGTGCGGGTTATTCCACCTCCCCGCACTGGTCGGGCAACGGGGAGCATACAACCAGGTAAGGTTGGGCAGGCTCAGTGCTCAAGGGAGCCAGTACGCCTGCACGGTCCGGTATTTCCGGCGCCACCTACCCGCCCCAACCCAGTACCACCAGTGCCTACACCACGCACCAGGCTTCCTGTGCGTCTTCAGAGCCCTGTGCCTCCTCCACGCACTAGCTCTATGGTGCGTGTCTCCAGCCCATTACCACCAGTGCCTACACCACGCACCACGCCTCCTGTGCGTCTCCAGAGTCCTGTGCGTCCTGTTGCTGCTCCCCGCACTAGCCCTGAGATGCGTGTCCCCAGCCCGGTACCACCAGTTCCGGCACCACGCACTAGGCCTAATGTGCGTCCCCAGGGTCCAGCATGCCCTGTTCCTTCTCCCCGCACTAGCCTGAAGGTGCGTGTCTTTAGCCCGGTACCTCCAGTTCCGGCACCACGCACCAGGCCTACAGTGCGTCTCAGCCGGCCAGAGTCTGCCGTCTGCCCAACGGCGTCTGAACTGTCCGTCTGCCCAACGGCTGTCTGAACTGTCCGTCTGCCCAACGGCGCCTGAACTGCCCGTCTGCCCAACGGCGCCTGAACTGCCCGTCTGCCCAACGGCGCCTGAACTGCCCGTCTGCCCAACGGCGCCTGAACTGCCCGTCTGCCCAACGCCGTCTGAACTGTCCGTCTGTACTGAGTCTTCAAAGCCGCCCGTCTGTACTGAGCCTGCAAAGCCGCCCGTCTGCCATGAGCCTTCAGAGCCGTCCGCCAGACAGGAGCCGCTAGAGCCGTCCGCCAGACAGGAGCCGCCAAAGCCTTCCGCCAGACAGGAGCCGCCAGAGCCTTCCGCCAGACAGGATCAGCCAGAGCCTTCCGCCAGACAGGATCAGCCAGAGCCTTCCGCCAGACAGGATCAGCCAGAGCCTTCCGCCAGACAGGATCAGCCAGAGCCTTCCGCCAGCCATGAGCAGCCAGATCCGTCAGCCAGCCATGAGCAGCCAGATCCGTCAGCCAGCCATGAGCAGCCAGATCCGTCAGCCAGCCATGAGCAGCCAGATCCGTCAGCCAGCCATGAGCAGCCAGATCCGTCAGCCAGCCATGAGCAGCCAGATCCGTCAGCCAGCCATGAGCTGCCGTCCCTCAGTCCGGAGCTGCCGTCCCTCAGTCCGGAGCTGCCGTCCCTCAGTCCGGAGCTGCCGTCCCTCAGTCCGGAGCTACCCATCCGTCCGGTGGCACCCTCTGGGATGGTCTTCAGTCCGGGACTTTCTACAAGGGTCGCCGCTCCAGAGGCGCCACCAAAGCGGGTATTGACAATGGTGGAGTTGAGGCCACGTCCCGCACCCGAGCCGCCGCCATATTAAGGCCCACCCCGGACCCTCCCCTTCAATGTCAGGTTGTGCGGTCGGAGTCCGCACCTTTGGGGGGGGGGGTACTGTCACACCCTGGCCTTAGTTATCTTTGTTTGCATTATTATTTTAGTTAGGTCAGGGTGTGACATGGGGATGTATGTGTTTTGGTTGGTCTAGGGGTTTGTATGTTTAATGGGGCAGTGTCTTGTCTAGGTGTTTGTATGTCTATGGCTGCCTAGATTGGTTCTCAATTAGAGACAGCTGTGGTTTATTGTCTCTGATTGGGAGCCATATTTAAGGCAGCCATAGGCATTTGGGTTTTGTGGGTAATTGTCTATGTCTATGTTCTATGTTGCATGTGTGCACTTAGTTCAGGTTTAGCTTCACGATTGTTTGTTTTGTTCATTTTGTAAGTGTTTGTTTTTTCCTTCATTAAAAGAAGATGTATTTTTCACGCGCTGCGCCTTGGTCCTCTCTCTCTTATCAAGACGATCGTGACAGAATTACCCACCAATCTAGGACCAAGCGGCTTGTCAAGCGGCAACAGGACCCACCTACACAGGATTCATGGACATGGGAGGAGATACTGGATGGAAAGGGACCTTGGGCACAACTGGGAGAATATCGCCTCCCTCGTGAAGAGCTGGAGGCAGCTAAAGCCGAGAGGAGGCGATATGAGGAGGCAGCACGGAAGCAAGGCTGGAAGCCCGTGAGTACAACCCAAAAATTTATTGGGGGGGGGCTTAAAGGGAGAGTGGCGAAGTCAGGTAGGAGACCTGCGCCTACTCCCTGTACTTACCATGGAGAGCGAGAGTACGGGCAGACACGTGTTACGCAGTAGAGCGCATGGTGTCTCCTGTACGGGTGCATAGCCCGGTGCGGTACATTCCAGCTCCACGTATCGGCCGGGCTAGATTGAGCGTTGAGCCGGATGTCATGAAGCCGGCCCAACGCATCTGGTCACCAGTGCGTCTCGGGCCGGCTTACATGGCACCAGCCTTACGCATGGTGTCCCCGGTTCGCCTACATAGCCCGGTGCGGGTTATTCCACCTCCCCGCACTGGTCGGGCAACGGGGAGCATACAACCAGGTAAGGTTGGGCAGGCTCAGTGCTCAAGGGAGCCAGTACGCCTGCACGGTCCGGTATTTCCGGCGCCACCTACCCGCCCCAACCCAGTACCACCAGTGCCTACACCACGCACCAGGCTTCCTGTGCGTCTTCAGAGCCCTGTGCCTCCTCCACGCACTAGCTCTATGGTGCGTGTCTCCAGCCCATTACCACCAGTGCCTACACCACGCACCACGCCTCCTGTGCGTCTCCAGAGTCCTGTGCGTCCTGTTGCTGCTCCCCGCACTAGCCCTGAGATGCGTGTCCCCAGCCCGGTACCACCAGTTCCGGCACCACGCACTAGGCCTAATGTGCGTCCCCAGGGTCCAGCATGCCCTGTTCCTTCTCCCCGCACTAGCCTGAAGGTGCGTGTCTTTAGCCCGGTACCTCCAGTTCCGGCACCACGCACCAGGCCTACAGTGCGTCTCAGCCGGCCAGAGTCTGCCGTCTGCCCAACGGCGTCTGAACTGTCCGTCTGCCCAACGGCTGTCTGAACTGTCCGTCTGCCCAACGGCGCCTGAACTGCCCGTCTGCCCAACGGCGCCTGAACTGCCCGTCTGCCCAACGGCGCCTGAACTGCCCGTCTGCCCAACGGCGCCTGAACTGCCCGTCTGCCCAACGCCGTCTGAACTGTCCGTCTGTACTGAGTCTTCAAAGCCGCCCGTCTGTACTGAGCCTGCAAAGCCGCCCGTCTGCCATGAGCCTTCAGAGCCGTCCGCCAGACAGGAGCCGCTAGAGCCGTCCGCCAGACAGGAGCCGCCAAAGCCTTCCGCCAGACAGGAGCCGCCAGAGCCTTCCGCCAGACAGGATCAGCCAGAGCCTTCCGCCAGACAGGATCAGCCAGAGCCTTCCGCCAGACAGGATCAGCCAGAGCCTTCCGCCAGACAGGATCAGCCAGAGCCTTCCGCCAGCCATGAGCAGCCAGATCCGTCAGCCAGCCATGAGCAGCCAGATCCGTCAGCCAGCCATGAGCAGCCAGATCCGTCAGCCAGCCATGAGCAGCCAGATCCGTCAGCCAGCCATGAGCAGCCAGATCCGTCAGCCAGCCATGAGCAGCCAGATCCGTCAGCCAGCCATGAGCTGCCGTCCCTCAGTCCGGAGCTGCCGTCCCTCAGTCCGGAGCTGCCGTCCCTCAGTCCGGAGCTGCCGTCCCTCAGTCCGGAGCTACCCATCCGTCCGGTGGCACCCTCTGGGATGGTCTTCAGTCCGGGACTTTCTACAAGGGTCGCCGCTCCAGAGGCGCCACCAAAGCGGGTATTGACAATGGTGGAGTTGAGGCCACGTCCCGCACCCGAGCCGCCGCCATATTAAGGCCCACCCCGGACCCTCCCCTTCAATGTCAGGTTGTGCGGTCGGAGTCCGCACCTTTGGGGGGGGGGGTACTGTCACACCCTGGCCTTAGTTATCTTTGTTTGCATTATTATTTTAGTTAGGTCAGGGTGTGACATGGGGATGTATGTGTTTTGGTTGGTCTAGGGGTTTGTATGTTTAATGGGGCAGTGTCTTGTCTAGGTGTTTGTATGTCTATGGCTGCCTAGATTGGTTCTCAATTAGAGACAGCTGTGGTTTATTGTCTCTGATTGGGAGCCATATTTAAGGCAGCCATAGGCATTTGGGTTTTGTGGGTAATTGTCTATGTCTATGTTCTATGTTGCATGTGTGCACTTAGTTCAGGTTTAGCTTCACGATTGTTTGTTTTGTTCATTTTGTAAGTGTTTGTTTTTTCCTTCATTAAAAGAAGATGTATTTTTCACGCGCTGCGCCTTGGTCCTCTCTCTCTTATCAAGACAATCGTGACAGAATTACCCACCAATCTAGGACCAAGCGGCTTGTCAAGCGGCAACAGGACCCACCTACACAGGATTCATGGACATGGGAGGAGATACTGGATGGAAAGGGACCTTGGGCACAACTGGGAGAATATCGCCTCCCTCGTGAAGAGCTGGAGGCAGCTAAAGCCGAGAGGAGGCGATATCAAGACGATCGTGACATGTGATGAATAACTGAGATATTTGTGCAGTGAATCTGTCCAAGTTCATATGTTGCAGAATGGCGCGCTATGGTATTTGTCCCGTGGTAAAACCTGATGTGGCAGTGTGAGACTCCTCGGAGGCAATAAAGTTCCTGGACGCTATCCCCCCCAGTGCCTCTGCATGTTTTGGTCCTCTTATCCTTTTTTACAGTATAAGGTTTGCAGGATTCATTTTGCTTGAAAATTGTGTGTATTGCATGTTTATTTTGCAAGTCTTTATTTTTGTTGTGCTTTTGGATAGTTTGTTACATTTATAAGTAATTTTGTGTGGAGTTGTATAATTTATTTTGTGTCAAATGTGAGGACACAAAAAAATTATGGGGAAAGATGTCACAGGGTAGAACTGTCAACCTATTTTGAACACACAGGTCTGCCTGTGCCAGGTGTATGTGATTGTTAATTAAGAGTGTCCTTTTGTATAGAAGCCTTCCTGTTTGTGTCAATCATGTTAAGGTTGACATGCCTTGAGGGGACGGTGTATCAAAACTAAGTATGGAACTGTAGCAAATATAAACATAGTGTTTTGGGCTCAGTACCTTTGGTTCACCTTGACCTGCTCTCCTCCTCCCTTCGTAAGCCCTCCATTAGTGTTGTACCACATACTTGTCTGTTTTCATATGTGAATGAAACGTATAAACCTAGTGATGTTTAAAACTATTATCTGTTGAAGTCGCTCTTGAAGTACAGTTGTACGGAACTCCTGTAGCTGAAGATGTAGGGAAATTAAATAGGCCTATGGAGATTTGTGATGCTGAAAATGAAAATAAACTTACATCCTGATTGTTGTCTGATTCCCATGCTCCACTCCTTTATTCAAAGAACCTGTTATGTTAAATCCCCCATGTTACACTTTTCTTGGCATTGAAATAAACACATTGGCTTGCTTGGGATTTTATGGCTCCAAATTCATTCATAATTCACACTTGCAGTGTAGTCTTGTGCTAGCTGATTTTAGTCGTGAGCAATGCTATCGTGTTTCCTCTGTGTAGTGGCGTTAGTGAATACTAAGGCTATTGTTTTAGGCCATAAAATGTACTTTATTCCAAGGTGAAAACCAGCAAATTTGCAGGTCTTTCTGCTGATGAGTGGCATTGTCACGCCCTGACCTTAGAGATCCTTTTTATATCTCTATTTTGGTTTGGTCAGGGCGTGAGTTGGGGTGGGCATTCTATGTTCTATGTTGTGTATTTCTTTGTGTTTGGCCGGGTGTGGTTCTCAATCAGAGGCAGCTGTCTATCGTTGTCTCTGATTGAGAACCATACTTAGGCTGCCCTTTTCCCACCTGTGTTTGTGGGAGGTTAACTTTGTTTGATGGCACATAGCCTTAATAAGCTTCACGGTTTGTTTTGGTATTGTTTATTGTTTTGTTGGCGACATCGACTATTAAAAGTATGTACGCTCACCACGCTGCACCTTGGTCCTCTTCTGATAATGGCCGTGACAGGCATGCCCCAGTGACATCACAAAAATTGCTCAATATGGATCGGGTGCAATGCATTCTGGGTCATTCTCCACAGAGCGCTAGTTGCCAAATTTGAGGGCTGTTAGCAAATGCTTTGGTATGTGAGATTACACTGGCATTGATGCATGACATGGGATTGAGTCGCCGTGGGTTTAAGTGGGATGCAGTTACTCTGCCGTAAGCATATTAGTGTTAGTTTACACTGTACTCATATGTGTCTGTGGAGCCAGTTCACTGCATGTTTTCAGGTATGACCAGTTGCACTATTCCCCAGCCTCAGGGAAGAATGATAAATGTAAAGCAAGAGATCCCAAACAGTCAGCATACTGTATGGTTTACATGTTCCATTTCTCCCCTCTTGACTATGTGCATGCTGAATATTTATTTATACAAAAGATGAATTACGGAGGAATCACTGACCAGGCCTACTTTGCATAGGGCTGTAGGAGAAATGAGTGTCCTAATAGTGCTACTATAAAACCAGCATGATACTAGGGAATCTCATAAATTACAGTCCCAGTTCAATAATTATTTACAATGCATGATACATTTTAGACAGACTAATCCATTTGAACAACTATCTTTACAGGGGCAATTAAGGACAAGAACATTTCTCAAGGGCACAAAAACCCCTCTTGGGATTCTATGTCACTGTTGGTAAATCACCAGGGCTTTGGCCCTCTGTGATAGCTCATGCTGACGCAGTGAAAACATGTTTAATTATACATTGAAATGAAATTGGTGGGAGTAATAATGGTAAGATCCCGAAGGCAAGGGGACTTCAAAGTCAAGGGAGCTAACAGTGTAACAGAGTAGACTGCCTGCCTGGGTTAGTGCTACTATGCAGGAAAAAACTAAAATCATCTCCCTCAATGGCAATTTTTGGTCAAGTTAGTGGTGGAGTGTGTAAGGATTTCCTTTTTTAATGTATATCATAAATTACGAATCTCATTTACGAGTACAGAAATGTATATAATGTGATAGAATGCAATGGAAGATTTTTCTCATTACTGAGAGCAAGAAACATTTTGTCCAGACAGGGGCGTTAAAGACAATAAAATCTGTCAATCGGTTCATTTCAGTTTAGAGATAACAAGGGGTAGATTGTAATAGTGGAATAAAAAAATAATGTTTTAGTACAGTAGTTAAAAGAGAAAATGTTACTTATGGTGATGATTATTGAATCAAATCACTAAGGGAAACTGTGCCTCTGCTCTTATCAGTTGTAATTTCTATGACTGCCAGTGGGGAGTACTATAGCACAAGCCAATTTTAGGAAAAGACCATATAAACTGTAGGCACAGGGATATTACATATAGTGGCTCTCCCTCTCTGGGCTGTATGACTTTCCAGTCCCTATTTGAACCCTTTCTCTTGCCTTATTGAAAATTGTCTTTCTCGCTCTCTCTTTTTTTGTGAAGATACTTTCAAAATCAGCCAAGAACTCCATTACTCATCAACTTACATTACCTCATAGCTCAATTACCTTACATGGAGTGCTGAGGCAGATACTGAAATGACTTGAATTTGATTCCACTGAAATTACACAAAGATATATATGGTTTTGCATGAGGTCTGCAGGTAGCCTAGAGGTTAAGAGCATCAGGTCATAAACCAAAAGGTCGCTGTTTCGAGCTGACTAGGTGAAACATCTCTCCATGTACCCTTGAGCAAGGCGCTTAAACTTAATTGCTACTGTAAGTCTCTCTGGATAAGAGTTTGTACAAAAATGTAAATGCCTGACTGAGAAACAAAGAGCAGTACAAGTGTTTGTGGAGCCAGTGTATACAGTATCTGCGAATCAGAACAAACCACCTGTGAAGGATGGCCAACCCATCCACCATTCTACACACCACTAGACAATATTTTGGCTCATAGCAACCCCAAATATACACCATCCTTGATCTCCCCATCATTATGGCACCAAGAGACCACCAGCTAAGGAACCAGACATCCATTTTGCTAGTACACAAAACTAAAGATATTGAATTCATAGCTTAAATACACCTGCAAAAAAAGATAATATAACCAATGTTACAGTGCACTTATAAGGTGTTATTGCAGCAAAAGTATTCCTTATTCAGACTTTATTCACAACCTAGATGAGAGAGAGAGAGAGAGAGAGAGAGAGAGAGAGAGAGAGAGAGAGAGAGAGAGAGAGAGAGAGAGAGAGAGAGAGAGAGAGAGAGAGAGAGAGAGAAAGAGAGAGAGAGAGAGAGAGAGAGAGAGAGAGAGAGAGATACTGATACACTGATACTGTGTGGGGGAGCTTCATCTGAACACAAAGAGGGCAGACAGAAACTCGATTACTGGGAAATGTAACTCTGCTGTCAGTGTGACATTGCCAGTGTGGGGGGCAGGCTGTGACTCCCTGATGATACCATCAAAGTCCTCCTTTATTTGTCTTGATGAGGAAGCAATGCCGCATCCCCAGAGCCCCCGGGTGCACGCTGATGTCATCTGCCTGTCACCCACCATGACTGGAAGCCTCACTGCTGCCAGGAGTCTAGCACAGATTAATTAAGTCTGCTGCTCAATGCATCAGGTCTCACAATGTGACTGGTCAAGCCCAGTAATAACATCCAGAATATATTAGCATATTTGCTGTTATTACTGCTATGAGAATCACTATGATAAAACCACTATGACCACAGTTAGCTAAGACTTCTACTAAAATGACTTCTACTGCTGGTGATACTTCTACTACTACTACTACTACTCCTACTACTAGTAGTAGTCCTGGTACTACTACTTTTTCTTCTTTCTTTGTTGTACGCCTTTTGTTGTTGACTGGCTATGCCCCGCCCTTATTTCTCAGAGACACAAAAGCCAATGCTAGACAGAAAAAATGTGTGCTGCGCCTTTCCAGGATTTTGGGTGCACATGCACATTACATATAATACTGCCAGCCCTTGTGTGTGTCTTTTGAATGTCTGAGTCTCATGCAGCAATTTGTTGAGCCGACAGATTTATCAGCAAGCCTTTGTGAGTGTCCCTTGCCTCTAGCACCTTTGGCTTCTACAGAATGACTGCAGACAAACACGTGGTCTAACGAGAATATACCTCATTTGAGATGTAGAATGGTGGCTTTAGAGTGTTTAAAAGGCCCTCTGAATCCCCTGTATTCACAATGGTGACAGGTCACGGATTCAGGTTAACTGTTGATCGTCATTGTCCATTGAAGCACACTATAGGATAATAATTCTATGAATTGAAGTGAAGCATAAAGTGCTTCAATGTAAATGTCTGAAAATAAATCCCATATTCAGCTGCTTATCACTGCATGCAAGACAGTATATAATGACATACAGCTAGATTTTTAATTGACTTCCTGAATTCCACCTAGCCTATATCTCCATGGCAACCCCGTGGCTCTTTTCAAGGTTGCTGCAAAAGAAAAACAAAGTTCAAAACAGTCTTAGTCACTCTAGCTCACATCATGCCAGTCTCTGAATAGTAAATGAACACTTGTTTTTAGGGAAAAAAACGAATATTCCTAACACTTTTTTAGTGTTGGTTTGAAATTATTTTGAATTCACTTGCACTATCTAGCTACCACAGATTTGTGTTGCAGTTATCATGTATAGCAGTTATCATGAATAGCAGTCTATGGCTTCTGGGAACTCGTAAAGAATGTGTCATTTAGGCACAGATGCACAGACATAGGAATCACCGAGAGGGCAGGCGTAGGAGAGCCAGGGAGAGATAGTGGGGGCTGGTTGTCAGAGCTGAACTCCAGTCCCCACTGACACTAACATGGCCTTCTCTGTTTTCTGTCACAGTGAGATCATCCAGTCCAGGCCTGACTCAATACCTGGTGTCCCACTCCTCCTCTGGGAGCCACTCTGAATCTCTCTCTCACTAGCACATTGACCCCAACAGATCATGTGTCTACATCTGTGGGGTATCAGGATAGCTTGTCTGCTGGAAAAATCCAAATAAACATCTTGTGTCATTGTGCAAGAACATGCTTAAAACCAACCATTTGAAAACAAACTCTTGATTTGTTTTGGGGTTTCTGTAATCTCATTGTTATCAAACATGTTTAATCTGCTCTTCTTGGAACACAACCATCAGTTTAATTGTCCTCAGCCAATATGTTGTCACGGTTACTTATACTGGATTATCATGGCAAATAGGATCACACATGCAATGTCTTCTAATTACAGAGACCATTTCAACACCAGAGGAAAATGTGACTTGTCACCTAAATGTCATCTACTTCATCATCATACCACTGTTATTCTGGTTAGCATGCTGTGTGAAGGCAGAGTGCTGTGTGAAGGCAGAGTGCTGTGTGGAGGCTGTCTCTTCACTGCAGTAAATGACATCAGATAGCTGTGAGGGATGTTCTTTAACACAAGGTCTGAGAACAATATGCACTGGAGCAAACTATTGTAGTAAAAGATAGGAATAGAGTGAATGTAGAGAAAACAACTCTGACAGAATAGCACCCTTAGAAATTGACATTTCCCCCCTATTATGTTCTATGAAAGGACCCTAATGAGCACTCCTCATGGGTTTTACATGTTTTCCCCACAACCCTATGAGGAAACAGGTGGTGCTGTTCCCCCTTCCTCTGAATCTACTCCAAATGTCAGGGGGCAAGCAAGAAGATTGCAAATAAATTATTATTTGTATTGATTTAAATCTTTTATTTTCAATTAGGCCGAGGGCTTAGGTCTAGATTAGATTGAGCCTCTGGCGCTAATGCTATTGATTTGTGTTAGACTCTAAATCCACTCTCCTGTTTATTACAGATCCCTGCTTCCTCCCCCGTGGGCTGTGTTAGACTCTAAATCCACTCTCCTGCTTATTACAGATCACTGCTGCCTCCCCCGTGGGCTGTGTTAGACTCTAAATCCACTCTCCTGCTTATTACAGATCACTGCTGCCTCCCCCGTGGGCTGTGTTTGACTCTAAATCCACTCTCCTGCTTATTACAGATCCCTGCTGCCTCCCCCATGGGCTGTGTTAGACTCTAAATCCACTCTCCTGCTTATTACAGATCCCTGCTGCCTCCCCCGTGGGCTGTGTTAAACTCTAAATCCACTCTCCTGCTTTTTACAGATCCCTGCTGCCTCCCCCGTGGGCTGTGTTACACTCTAAATCCACTCTCCTGCTTATTACAGATCCCTGCTGCCTCCCCCGTGGGCTGTGTTACACTCTAAATCCACTCTCCTGCTTATTACAGATCCCTGCTGCCTCCCCCGTGGGCTGTGTTAGAATCTAAATCCACTCTCCTGCTTATTACAGATCCCTGCTGCCTCCCCCATGGGCTGTGTTAGACTCTAAATCCACTCTCCTGCTTATTACAGATCCCTGCTGCCTCCCCCGTGGGCTGTGTTAGAATCTAAATCCACTCTCCTGCTTATTACAGATCCCTGCTGCCTCCCCCGTGGGCTGTGTTAGACTCTAAATCCACTCTCCTGCTTATTACAGATCCCTGCTGCCTCCCCCGTGGGCTGTGTTAGACTCTAAATCCACTCTCCTGCTTATTACAGATCCCTGCTGCCTCCCCCGTGGGCTGTGTTAGACTCTAAATCCACTCTCCTGTTTATTACAGATCACTGCTGCCTCCCCCGTGGGCTGTGTTAGACTCTAAATCCACTCTCCTGCTTATTACAGATCACTGCTGCCTCCCCCGTGGGCTGTGTTAGACTCTAAATCCACTCTCCTGCTTATTACAGATCACTGCTGCCTCCCCCGTGGGCTGTGTTAGACTCTAAATCCACTCTCCTGCTTATTACAGATCACTGCTGCCTCCCCCGTGGGCTGTGTTAGACTCTAAATCCACTCTCCTGCTTATTACAGATCACTGCTGCCTCCCCCGTGGGCTGTGTTAGACTCTAAATCCACTCTCCTGCTTATTACAGATCCCTGCTGCTTCCCCCGTGGGCTGTGTTAGACTCTAAATCCACTCTCCTGCTTATTACAGATCACTGCTGCCTCCCCCGTGGGCTGTGTTAGACTCTAAATCCACTCTCCTGCTTATTACAGATCCCTGCTGCCTCCCCCGTGGGCTGTGTTAAACTCTAAATCCACTCTCCTGCTTTTTACAGATCCCTGCTGCCTCCCCCGTGGGCTGTGTTACACTCTAAATCCACTCTCCTGCTTATTACAGATCCCTGCTGCCTCCCCCGTGGGCTGTGTTACACTCTAAATCCACTCTCCTGCTTATTACAGATCCCTGCTGCCTCCCCCGTGGGCTGTGTTAGAATCTAAATCCACTCTCCTGCTTATTACAGATCCCTGCTGCCTCCCCCGTGGGCTGTGTTAGACTCTAAATCCACTCTCCTGCTTATTACAGATCCCTGCTGCCTCCCCCGTGGGCTGTGTTAGACTCTAAATCCACTCTCCTGCTTATTACAGATCCCTGCTGCCTCCCCCGTGGGCTGTGTTAGACTCTAAATCCACTCTCCTGCTTATTACAGATCACTGCTGCCTCCCCCGTGGGCTGTGTTAGACTCTAAATCCACTCTCCTGCTTATTACAGATCACTGCTGCCTCCCCCGTGGGCTGTGTTAGACTCTAAATCCACTCTCCTGCTTATTTACAGATCACTGCTGCCTCCCCCGTGGGCTGTGTTAGACTCTAAATCCACTCTCCTGCTTATTACAGATCACTGCTGCCTCCCCCGTGGGCTGTGTTAGACTCTAAATCCACTCTCCTGCTTATTACAGATCCCTGCTGCTTCCCCCGTGGGCTGTGTTAGACTCTAAATCCACTCTCCTGCTTATTACAGATCACTGCTGCCTCCCCCGTGGGCTGTGTTAGACTCTAAATCCACTCTCCTGCTTATTACAGATCACTGCTGCCTCCCCCGTGGGCTGTGTTAGACTCTAAATCCACTCTCCTGCTTATTACAGATCCCTGCTGCCTCCCCCGTGGGCTGTGTTAAACTCTAAATCCACTCTCCTGCTTTTTACAGATCCCTGCTGCCTCCCCCGTGGGCTGTGTTACACTCTAAATCCACTCTCCTGCTTATTACAGATCCCTGCTGCCTCCCCCGTGGGCTGTGTTACACTCTAAATCCACTCTCCTGCTTATTACAGATCCCTGCTGCCTCCCCCGTGGGCTGTGTTAGAATCTAAATCCACTCTCCTGCTTATTACAGATCCCTGCTGCCTCCCCCGTGGGCTGTGTTAGACTCTAAATCCACTCTCCTGCTTATTACAGATCCCTGCTGCCTCCCCCGTGGGCTGTGTTAGACTCTAAATCCACTCTCCTGCTTATTACAGATCCCTGCTGCCTCCCCCGTGGGCTGTGTTAGACTCTAAATCCACTCTCCTGCTTATTACAGATCACTGCTGCCTCCCCCGTGGGCTGTGTTAGACTCTAAATCCACTCTCCTGCTTATTACAGATCACTGCTGCCTCCCCCGTGGGCTGTGTTAGACTCTAAATCCACTCTCCTGCTTATTTACAGATCACTGCTGCCTCCCCCGTGGGCTGTGTTAGACTCTAAATCCACTCTCCTGCTTATTACAGATCACTGCTGCCTCCCCCGTGGGCTGTGTTAGACTCTAAATCCACTCTCCTGCTTATTACAGATCCCTGCTGCTTCCCCCGTGGGCTGTGTTAGACTCTAAATCCACTCTCCTGCTTATTACAGATCACTGCTGCCTCCCCCGTGGGCTGTGTTAGACTCTAAATCCACTCTCCTGCTTATTACAGATCACTGCTGCCTCCCCCGTGGGCTGTGTTAGACTCTAAATCCACTCTCCTGCTTATTACAGATCCCTGCTGCTTCCCCCGTGGGCTGTGTTACACTCTAAATCCACTCTCCTGCTTATTACAGATCCCTGCTGCCTCCCCCGTGGGCTGTGTTAGACTCTAAATCCACTCTCCTGCTTATTACAGATCACTGCTGCCTCCCCCGTGGGCTGTGTTAGACTCTAAATCCACTCTCCTGCTTATTACAGATCACTGCTGCCTCCCCCGTGGGCTGTGTTAGACTCTAAATCCACTCTCCTGCTTATTACAGATCACTGCTGCCTCCCCCGTGGGCTGTGTTAGACTCTAAATCCACTCTCCTGCTTATTACAGATCACTGCTGCCTCCCCCGTGGGCTGTGTTAGACTCTAAATCCACTCTCCTGCTTATTACAGATCACTGCTGCCTCCCCCGTGGGCTGTGTTAGACTCTAAATCCACTCTCCTGCTTATTACAGATCCCTGCTGCTTCCCCCGTGGGCTGTGTTAGACTCTAAATCCACTCTCCTGCTTATTACAGATCACTGCTGCCTCCCCCGTGGGCTGTGTTAGACTCTAAATCCACTCTCCTGCTTATTACAGATCACTGCTGCCTCCCCCGTGGGCTGTGTTAGACTCTAAATCCACTCTCCTGCTTATTACAGATCCCTGCTGCTTCCCCCGTGGGCTGTGTTACACTCTAAATCCACTCTCCTGCTTATTACAGATCCCTGCTGCCTCCCCCGTGGGCTGTGTTACACTCTAAATCCACTCTCCTGCTTATTACAGATCACTGCTGCCTCCCCCGTGGGCTGTGTTAAACTCTAAATCCACTCTCCTGCTTATTACAGATTACTGCTGCCTCCCCCGTGGGATGTGTTAGACTCTAAATCCACTCTCCTGCTTATTGCAGATCCCTGCTGCCTCCCCCGTGGGCTGTGTTAAACTCTAAATCCACTCTCCTGCTTATTGCAGATCCCTGCTGCCTCCCCCGTGGGCTGTGTTAAACTCTAAATCCACTCTCCTGCTTTTTACAGATCCCTGCTGCCTCCCCCGTGGGCTGTGTTAGACTCTAAATCCACTCTCCTGCTTATTACAGATCCCTGCTGCCTCCCCCGTGGGCTGTGTTACACTCTAAATCCACTCTCCTGCTTATTACAGATCCCTGCTGCCTCCCCCGTGGGCTGTGTTAGACTCTAAATCCACTCTCCTGCTTATTACAGATCCCTGCTGCCTCCCCCGTGGGCTGTGTTAGACTCTAAATCCACTCTCCTGCTTATTACAGATCCCTGCTGCCTCCCCCGTGGGCTGTGTTAGACTCTAAATCCACTCTCCTGCTTATTACAGATCCCTGCTGCTTCCCCCGTGGGCTGTGTTAAACTCTAAATCCACTCTCCTGCTTTTTACAGATCCCTGCTGCCTCCCCCGTGGGCTGTGTTACACTCTAAATCCACTCTCCTGCTTATTACAGATCCCTGCTGCCTCCCCCGTGGGCTGTGTTACACTCTAAATCCACTCTCCTGCTTATTACAGATCACTGCTGCCTCCCCCGTGGGCTGTGTTAGACTCTAAATCCACTCTCCTGCTTATTACAGATCCCTGCTGCTTCCCCCGTGGGCTGTGTTAAACTCTAAATCCACTCTCCTGCTTTTTACAGATCCCTGCTGCCTCCCCCGTGGGCTGTGTTACACTCTAAATCCACTCTCCTGCTTATTACAGATCCCTGCTGCCTCCCCCGTGGGCTGTGTTACACTCTAAATCCACTCTCCTGCTTATTACAGATCCCTGCTGCCTCCCCCGTGGGCTGTGTTAGAATCTAAATCCACTCTCCTGCTTATTACAGATCCCGCTGCCTCCCCCGTGGGCTGTGTTAGACTCTAAATCCACTCTCCTGCTTATTACAGATCCCTGCTGCCTCCCCCGTGGGCTGTGTTAGACTCTAAATCCACTCTCCTGCTTATTACAGATCCCTGCTGCCTCCCCCGTGGGCTGTGTTAGACTCTAAATCCACTCTCCTGCTTATTACAGATCACTGCTGCCTCCCCCGTGGGCTGTGTTAGACTCTAAATCCACTCTCCTGCTTATTACAGATCACTGCTGCCTCCCCCGTGGGCTGTGTTAGACTCTAAATCCACTCTCCTGCTTATTACAGATCACTGCTGCCTCCCCCGTGGGCTGTGTTAGACTCTAAATCCACTCTCCTGCTTATTACAGATCACTGCTGCCTCCCCCGTGGGCTGTGTTAGATTCTAAATCCACTCTCCTGCTTATTACAGATCCCTGCTGCTTCCCCCGTGGGCTGTGTTAGACTCTAAATCCACTCTCCTGCTTATTACAGATCACTGCTGCCTCCCCCGTGGGCTGTGTTAGACTCTAAATCCACTCTCCTGCTTATTACAGATCACTGCTGCCTCCCCCGTGGGCTGTGTTAGACTCTAAATCCACTCTCCTGCTTATTACAGATCCCTGCTGCTTCCCCCGTGGGCTGTGTTACACTCTAAATCCACTCTCCTGCTTATTACAGATCCCTGCTGCCTCCCCCGTGGGCTGTGTTACACTCTAAATCCACTCTCCTGCTTATTACAGATCACTGCTGCCTCCCCCGTGGGCTGTGTTAAACTCTAAATCCACTCTCCTGCTTATTACAGATCACTGCTGCCTCCCCCGTGGGCTGTGTTAGACTCTAAATCCACTCTCCTGCTTATTGCAGATCCCTGCTGCCTCCCCCGTGGGCTGTGTTAAACTCTAAATCCACTCTCCTGCTTATTACAGATCACTGCTGCCTCCCCCGTGGGCTGTGTTAGACTCTAAATCCACTCTCCTGCTTATTACAGATCACTGCTGCCTCCCCGTGGGCTGTGTTAGACTCTAAATCCACTCTCCTGCTTATTACAGATCACTGCTGCCTCCCCCGTGGGCTGTGTTAGACTCTAAATCCACTCTCCTGCTTATTACAGATCACTGCTGCCTCCCCCGTGGGCTGTGTTAGACTCTAAATCCACTCTCCTGCTTATTACAGATCACTGCTGCCTCCCCCGTGGGCTGTGTTAGACTCTAAATCCACTCTCCTGCTTATTACAGATCCCTGCTGCTTCCCCCGTGGGCTGTGTTAGACTCTAAATCCACTCTCCTGCTTATTACAGATCACTGCTGCCTCCCCCGTGGGCTGTGTTAGACTCTAAATCCACTCTCCTGCTTATTACAGATCACTGCTGCCTCCCCCGTGGGCTGTGTTAGACTCTAAATCCACTCTCCTGCTTATTACAGATCCCTGCTGCTTCCCCCGTGGGCTGTGTTACACTCTAAATCCACTCTCCTGCTTATTACAGATCCCTGCTGCCTCCCCCGTGGGCTGTGTTACACTCTAAATCCACTCTCCTGCTTATTACAGATCACTGCTGCCTCCCCCGTGGGCTGTGTTAAACTCTAAATCCACTCTCCTGCTTATTACAGATTACTGCTGCCTCCCCCGTGGGATGTGTTAGACTCTAAATCCACTCTCCTGCTTATTGCAGATCCCTGCTGCCTCCCCCGTGGGCTGTGTTAAACTCTAAATCCACTCTCCTGCTTATTGCAGATCCCTGCTGCCTCCCCCGTGGGCTGTGTTAAACTCTAAATCCACTCTCCTGCTTTTTACAGATCCCTGCTGCCTCCCCCGTGGGCTGTGTTAGACTCTAAATCCACTCTCCTGCTTATTACAGATCCCTGCTGCCTCCCCCGTGGGCTGTGTTACACTCTAAATCCACTCTCCTGCTTATTACAGATCCCTGCTGCCTCCCCCGTGGGCTGTGTTAGACTCTAAATCCACTCTCCTGCTTATTACAGATCCCTGCTGCCTCCCCCGTGGGCTGTGTTAGACTCTAAATCCACTCTCCTGCTTATTACAGATCCCTGCTGCCTCCCCCGTGGGCTGTGTTAGACTCTAAATCCACTCTCCTGCTTATTACAGATCACTGCTGCCTCCCCCGTGGGCTGTGTTAGACTCTAAATCCACTCTCCTGCTTATTACAGATCACTGCTGCCTCCCCGTGGGCTGTGTTAGACTCTAAATCCACTCTCCTGCTTATTACAGATCACTGCTGCCTCCCCCGTGGGCCTGTGTTAGACTCTAAATCCACTCTCCTGCTTATTACAGATCACTGCTGCCTCCCCCGTGGGCTGTGTTAGACTCTAAATCCACTCTCCTGCTTATTACAGATCACTGCTGCCTCCCCCGTGGGCTGTGTTAGACTCTAAACCCCTCTCCTGCTTATTACAGATCCCTGCTGCTTCCCCCGTGGGCTGTGTTACACTCTAAATCCACTCTCCTGCTTATTACAGATCCCTGTTGGCTTCCCCCGTGGGCTGTGTTAGACTCTAAATCCACTCTCCTGCTTATTACAGATCACTGCTGCCTCCCCCGTGGGCTGTGTTAGACTCTAAATCCACTCTCCTGCTTATTACAGATCCCTGCTGCTTCCCCCGTGGGCTGTGTTACACTCTAAATCCACTCTCCTGCTTATTACAGATCACTGCTGCCTCCCCGTGGGCTGTGTTAGACTCTAAATCCACTCTCCTGCTTATTACAGATCCCTGCTGCTTCCCCCGTGGGCTGTGTTAAACTCTAAATCCACTCTCCTGCTTTTTACAGATCCTGCTGCCTCCCCCGTGGGCGTGTTACACTCTAAATCCACTCTCCTGCTTATTACAGATCCTGCTGCCTCCCCGTGGGCTGTGTTACACTCTAAATCCACTCTCCTGCTTATTACAGATCCCTGCTGCCTCCCCCGTGGGCTGTGTTACACTCTAAATCCACTCTCCTGCTTATTACAGATCCCTGCTGCCTCCCCCGTGGGCTGTGTTAGAATCTAAATCCACTCTCCTGCTTATTACAGATCCCCGCTGCCTCCCCCGTGGGCTGTGTTAGACTCTAAATCCACTCTCCTGCTTATTACAGATCCCTGCTGCCTCCCCCGTGGGCTGTGTTAGACTCTAAATCCACTCTCCTGCTTATTACAGATCCCTGCTGCCTCCCCCGTGGGCTGTGTTAGACTCTAAATCCACTCTCCTGCTTATTACAGATCACTGCTGCCTCCCCCGTGGGCTGTGTTAGACTCTAAATCCACTCTCCTGCTTATTACAGATCACTGCTGCCTCCCCGTGGGCTGTGTTAGACTCTAAATCCACTCTCCTGCTTATTACAGATCACTGCTGCCTCCCCCGTGGGCTGTGTTAGACTCTAAATCCACTCTCCTGCTTATTACAGATCACTGCTGCCTCCCCCGTGGGCTGTGTTAGATTCTAAATCCACTCTCCTGCTTATTACAGATCCCTGCTGCTTCCCCCGTGGGCTGTGTTAGACTCTAAATCCACTCTCCTGCTTATTACAGATCACTGCTGCCTCCCCCGTGGGCTGTGTTAGACTCTAAATCCACTCTCCTGCTTATTACAGATCACTGCTGCCTCCCCCGTGGGCTGTGTTAGACTCTAAATCCACTCTCCTGCTTATTACAGATCCCTGCTGCTTCCCCCGTGGGCTGTGTTACACTCTAATCCACTCTCCTGCTTATTACAGATCCCTGCTGCCTCCCCCGTGGGCTGTGTTACACTCTAAATCCACTCTCCTGCTTATTACAGATCACTGCTGCCTCCCCCGTGGCTGTGTTAAACTCTAAATCCACTCTCCTGCTTATTACAGATCACTGCTGCTCCCCGTGGGCTGTGTTTAGACTCTAAATCCACTCTCCTGCTTATTGCAGATCCCTGCTGCCTCCCCGTGGGCTGTGTTAAACTCTAAATCCACTCTCCTGCTTATTACAGATCACTGCTGCCTCCCCCGTGGGCTGTGTTAGACTCTAAATCCACTCTCCTGCTTATTACAGATCACTGCTGCCTCCCCCGTGGGCTGTGTTAGACTCTAAATCCACTCTCCTGCTTATTACAGATCACTGCTGCCTCCCCCGTGGGCTGTGTTAGACTCTAAATCCACTCTCCTGCTTATTACAGATCACTGCTGCCTCCCCCGTGGGCTGTGTTAGACTCTAAATCCACTCTCCTGCTTATTACAGATCCCTGCTGCTTCCCCCGTGGGCTGTGTTAGACTCTAAATCCACTCTCTGCTTATTACAGATCACTGCTGCCTCCCCCGTGGGCTGTGTTAGACTCTAAATCCACTCTCCTGCTTATACAGATCACTGCTGCCTCCCCCGTGGCTGTGTTAGACTCTAAATCCACTCTCCTGCTTATTACAGATCCCTGCTGCTTCCCCGTGGGCTGTGTTACACTCTAAATCCACTCTCCTGCTTATTACAGATCCCTGCTGCCTCCCCCGTGGGCTGTGTTACACTCTAAATCCACTCTCCTGCTTATTACAGATCACTGCTGCCTCCCCCGTGGCTGTGTTAGACTCTAAATCACTCTCCTGCTTTATTGCAGATCCCTGCTGCCTCCCCCGTGGGCTGTGTTAAACTCTAAATCCACTCTCCTGCTTATTGCAGATCCTGCTGCTCCCCCGTGGGCTGTGTTACACTCTAAATCCACTCTCCTGCTTTACAGATCCCTGCTGCCTCCCCCGTGGTTTGTGTTAGACTCTAAATCCACTCTCCTGCTTATTACAGATCCTGCTGCCTCCCCCGTGGGCTGTGTTAGAATCTAAATCCCTCTCCTGCTTATTACAGATCCCTGCTGCCTCCCCCGTGGGCTGTGTTAGACTCTAAATCCACTCTCCTGCTTATTACAGATCCCTGCTGCCTCCCCCGTGGGCTGTGTTAGACTCTAAATCCACTCTCCTGCTTATTACAGATCCCTGCTGCCTCCCCCGTGGGCTGTGTTACACTCCAAATAGGCTGCTATGACAAATGGAACAAACAGTCTGCTATGACGAATGGAACAAACAGGCTGCTATGACGAATAGAACAAACAGGCTGCTATGACAAATAGAACAAACAGGCTGCTATGACGAATAGAACAAACAATCTGCTATGGCAAATGGAACAAACAGGCTGCTATGACAAATGGAACAAACAGGCTGCTATGACAAATAGAACAAACAGTCTGCTATGACGAATGGAACAAACAGGCTGCTATGACAAATAGAACAAACAGGCTGCTATGACAAATAGAACAAACAGTCTGCTATGACGAATTGAACAAACAGTCTGCTATGACAAATGGGACAAACAGGCTGCAATGACAAATGGAACAAACAGGCTGCTATGACAAATAGAACAAACAGGCTGCTATGACAAATGGAACAAACAGGCTGCAATGACAAATGGAACAAACAGGCTGCTATGACTAATAGAACAAACAGTCTGCTATGACAAATAGAACAAACAGGCTGCAATGACAAATGGGACAAACAGGCTGCTATGACAAATGGGACAAACAGGCTGCTATGACAAATGGAACAAACAGGCTGATATGACAA